>NW_019742555.1:237789-241354 GCF_002891405.2 Cryptotermes secundus | reverse complement strand
GACCGCCTCTGTGGTCTAATGGGCAGAGTTGGGCCGCGCCATAGCTCAAACGGTTAGTCGCTGGCTTCCCACCGCGGCGGCCCGGGTTCGATCCCGGGTCTGGTCAAGTGGGATTTGTGGTGGACAAAATGGCGCTGGGGGGAGGTTTTCTCCAAGTACTTTGGTTTCCCCTGCCAATCTTCATTCCACCAATTGCTCCACAATCACCCTCACCTATCATCTGGGGCTGGTACAATAAGCCAGAAGTGGCCGCAGTACAAGGGACTTAGTCCCACCCCACTAGCATTAAAAAATGGTCAGAGTTCCTGGCTATAGACCCGGAGGTTCGGGTTCGATTCCCGGTGCTACCATGTTTTTTTAGAAGTAGTGGATCTGGAACGGGGTCCACTCAGCCTCGTGAGGATAATTGAGTTATTTCAAGGAAATAGCGGTTCCTGTGTAGAAAACCGAAATTAACGGCCATGGGGATTCGTTGCGCTGACTACACGACACCCTCTATCCCCTAAAGTTGGCACTAACTACGCCGACAAGCGGCGCTCGCTCGGTCGGTATAGTTCGCTTGCGGGCTAAAACCACGGATGTTTTCTTTTGAGGAGTGAAGGGTATAGCTCCACCATTCTTGAACTTGGAACTAGATGGCGGTGAGCGGCCAGCTTCACGACTCTACCGCTATAACCCCGGGGAAAGAGTTCCAGATACCTGCTGAACTGGAGGCTGGGTGGGCCCCAGAATCGGTCTGGACGCTGTGGTGAGCAGAAGAATCTCTTGCCCCTGCCGGGAATCGAGACCCGACTCTCCAGTCCGTAGTCCATCGTTTGTAACGATTGTTTCGCTTGTAAATTAGCTTTCGAATAGTATTGTCACAAAAAAGATCCTCGATTTCTGATAAGTTTTGCGTAACCTAAAGCGTCTCGCGGATTACAGTTTGGGCACCGATTTGCAGCATTTAGCCACGTGCGAGGAGGCTGCGAACAGAGCGCTCTGCTAATGGTGGGCGTGTTCAGATAACAGATCCGAAGGTAAAAGCGCACGAGTTCAGTGTTGCAGAGATAGCATATCTGAAGACACCTGCACGAGCTGCTGCTTTAAAACCAAACACTGATAGTTGTATTCCGGTTCTTCAGTTGTCTCACAACGTACAAGGGACGGGTTTTAATTTGGTCACGTTTCACACGAGCCTTATTACTCCTGTTGACAGCTGTTGATGTGGCTACTCAGCTACTTTTGTGCTGGAAATTCTTTATTCAGAAGTACTCTCGCTTCTTACACAGCAGTAGCTGAAACCGTGAAGGACGATTAGCCTCAAATTAAGGTATTGAAATACAAACAATCACTAAGCGGGAAAAAGTAAAGTTGTCCCTGTGCTTAAATAATTAAGTACCACGCCATGAACAGATGTGGGGAGTGGAGGTGTAGCTTCACCATTTTATACATCGACACTAGATGGAGGTGAGTGGTCAGCTTCAAGTCCCGGCCGCTTAATCCCAAGTACCCGTTCGATAGGAAGCTGGGTGGGCCTCAGAGCCGGTCTGGACGCTGTGGAGAGGAGAAAATCTTGCCTTTGCCGGGAATCGAACCCACTCCGTCCAGACTGTAGCCCGTCGCTATACTGATTGAGCTATCCTGACTCCTAATATAGACAGTCACTAAGGCGGAAAAGGTAAAGTTGTCCCTGTTCTTAATCAATCAAGCACCACTCAAGACGTATGGGAAATTGGAAAGATAGTTCCAACATTCCTGACCTCGGCCCTAGATGGAGATGAGTGAGCAGCTTCACGCCTCTGCCGCTTTACCCGCGGGGAAAGAGACCTCGGTACCTCTAGAATAGGAGGCTGGGTGGACCCCAGAACCGGTCGGGACGCTGTGGAATAGAAGAAATTCTCATGTCCTTGCTGGTAATCGAACCTTGTTCGTCCAGCCCATAGCTCGTCGCTATACCGAATGAGCTGTCTGTCTATCTATCCATCCCAATACATCTAGATACATTATTATTTTTCACAATATACATCTGATACATGATTCCCAAATGTTACTCTAGCCCCGGGATCAATAGGCTAACACCGCACTGCACTTCCTGTCAACTGCTCTCAAATTTTTATCAATATGGCTTTTCGTGTTTACCGACCCCGAGGTATTTACCGTATAATCACCGCTGAGTCAACGCTCTGTGCCGTCCTAGTTGCAGTTCCTGGTTACACTGTATGTCCGCATGTCCTCCTCAGAAATATTAATGTTGGCGGGCAGTGTTTGTTGACTACACTAACCTGCATTCCTAAGTTACAGCACTTCATCCCTCTACAATCTCTTCCGGGCACTCCTAAATCAAAATCTGTACTTCTGTAATTTAAAATTCTACCGTTATGGCCTTAAGAACATAACAGTTATACTTAAATAATGTAATTACTTGTTTACCCTTAACAGTCCTATTGCACATTCCCGTGACTACCCCTGTCCACTTACGGACAGAAGCGAATGATCACCGAGTGTTCCAACGACGCGTTTTCAGTGTTAAAGTTACATAGCGTCGAATAACGAGTTAGCTGTGACTGATGAATTCTTGTTGGGTAATTTTACGACGCCGTGTGCACTGTAAAGTGTCAAATGGTAGACTGATTCATGTATTATGAATTGGAAGGGATTGCTATATGATCGAGACACTGTCCCGGTATTTGTCTGGAGGGATTGAGGAAAACCATGACAAACTTCAATCAGGATATCCTGTGCCCCCCCCCCCTCTAAGAATCTGTTTCAACACTTCATAAGTTTAAGACTAAAGCATTACTGCTAAGCCAGCCCGCTTGTTATTGTCACGTGTAGGGGTGACTATAGACGGAGTTTGTATTAGTGAGTGGCTTTAGTGACCACTTACAGATCGTAACTACAAATAACTATAGCACTACTGCTATTTCCACACTTCACAGATCACTAGAGTACACAGTATAGTGTTTTCAGGCTGTTATGAGACGTTTCCTGATAACGGCCCTAACAATGGCTATTCCACTGCCTCCGGCTCAAGTACACTCTTCACAGACTAAGCTCAGAACCTCCCGGCTATAACATCAAACACGAATCACATAGAAAACAGTTCTTTTATTGTTGCGGGCGTTACTTAGCAACGGTCGCTGTTTACAGAGGTGCCGCTTAGCAACGGGTCTGTATGCTACATTATGATGCATTGAAAACGATGTGAAACTGGTCATGACCCATTGAGAAAGACCATGGAGCTTGACAGTCGGGCTAGACGGTCTCAGAGGTGACATCTCTGATTAAAACTTCTTAAGAGGGGGTTTATCACTTGAGAGCAAAATTATGATTCGGATGAGGTGGATTTTTTCAATTGACCTAATCCTTCCAGCCGCACTATGGCCCTGGGGTCGACTCAGCCTCTAACAGAAATGAGTACCAGGAATCTTCCAGGGGGGTAAAGGGCGGCCGGCGCGTAAGGCTGGTAGTCTTACGGCCATCTATGAGCCGATTTTCTAGAACAAGGGTCTCCAAACTACGGCCCGCGAGCCACATCCGGCCCGCGAAAGAATTGTGCAGAAATGCGCCAATTGAACTAATT
>NW_019742555.1:151813-237014 GCF_002891405.2 Cryptotermes secundus | reverse complement strand
ACGATAATTTATTCTCACGTACTTTGTATTTAGTTTATGAAATTCTGTGCTTTCAATAAAACTCATATACCTAGAATTATTAATTTCTCATTTTATCCGGCCCGTTGAAAGTGCTGAATTACCTAATGTGGCCCGCGGTTCGAAAAGTTTGGAGACCCCTGGTCTAGAAGATGTGGGAACCTTAACAACTCACAACGCTATGGGCTTCCACGGCCTGTTACAGGGATACATTTACTTTTTTCTGATTCAGGTATCGTATCTCATAATATCGATATAAACTGAATGTCTAAATATGCGTATTTGGAGGTCGTCTAGGGATACATACTCACGCAGGTCTATATATACCGGGAGGTCCCAATCGGGTTGTAAGATTGGTTGCTTATAAAACGGAGAGCGGGGAATAGATGTTCTTAGCGTCAGCACTGAATAATTGCTCTATCCAGTTTCAGCCTCACAGTATATGTGTTATTCGATGTTAACTATACAGTTTTTACATTACATGTTTCGGCCATTATTTTTGGACATCATCAGGTAGTACTTATGTCTGCTACTGTCTCTGCTGTCCCCCTTCCATTGGACAATGTTAACAACTGGGGGAGGTCATATTGTTGTTGACAATGTAGGATTTTGGTTGTAGACTTAAACAGATACTGTAAATTATATGAACCTTTGTCCCAGTTTTTGAAGAATATGCAGTATTCGCAATACAGACAGACGTCGTTGAATTTTGCATCAGCCTTAAAATTGTTTTTAAAGTTACTCTGGTTTCAATTAAGTTAAAATAAGATACTTTTTGAACTGGTTAAAATGAAACCAGTACTGATTAATTTTTACTCTTGTTGCTATTGTAATTTTTGTTGTTTTTATTGTTTTATATTTATTTTTTAAACGTGTAGGCCTGTGTCCTGCCGATCACGGTGGCCCGCCCGCGGTCTAAGGCATGAATTGTCTTCGCTCGCCCAAACACTTGTATCGTGGGTTCGAATCCTACTTGAGGCATTGTCTGTGTGCGTTTCTTCTGTGTGTAGGTAGCGGCCTTGCGATGGGCTGATCCCCCGTTCAAGGCGTCCTACCGACTGTGTAATAGATAAATTGAAAGAGCGGTCAAGGCCCAATAAAGGGCTGTAGAGCCCAAGGTAGGTACTCCTGTGTAAAGATTGTTTTTCTTGATGAGCGCGATAGAACCGGGCTCACATGGGTACGTGTTTTCTCCTATCGCATACATTCTGCTGGGAACACGCAGTAGCGTAGGTGGTTGAGACACTATGCAAAAGTCGGAAGGTCGCAGGTTCTACTCCCGATGAGGTCATTGAATTTTTTAAATTAACCTAATCCTTCCGGTCGCACTATGGCCCTGGGATCGACTCAGCCTCTAAAAGAAATGAGTACCAGGAATATTCCTGGGGGTAAAGGGCGGCCGGCGCGTAGTGCTGACAACCTTGCTGCCATCTATGAGCCGATTGTCTAGAAAATGTGGGAACGTGAACATCTCACAGCCCTATTGGCCTCCACGGCCTGTTACAGGGATAGTTTTAAGGGGTGTTTACATTAGCGTGGTGCCACGTATAATAACAGACGTGAAAGTAGTTCGGCCGTGGTCACGGCACGTGTAAACAAAACAGCCGTGAATGCGTAGGCGTGAACCCACGCCTGCCAGTCGCCACGCTTCTTTCAGCCAGGCGTGCCAAATAATCAAACCGCGTTTGATTTTTTCGCTTGAACCCGGCGTGACAGGCGTGAGTGTCAGTTCTGTGGTGCACCCCGTGCGGGAACGTTGCCGAAATGTCGGGAAAACTGTCGCTTAAGTTATCGGAGAACAATACCATGCAGTTGATTCGGCTTTATCAAAGTGAACCGTGTTTGTACGCCGTGTATTCCCACAACTACAGAAATCGTGACTCGCGAACTGCAGCAATCAAATGTATTGTTGCTGCATTATCAGTTGACGGCTTCGGTCCAAAAGAAGTTGCTTCAAAATTTAAGAATTTTCTTCTGCACTTTCCAAATTTTTTTTTTTTAGCAAGCAACAGCTCAATTTTTATTACTTCAGCAACAGCACCGCACATAAGTAACGCCCCTCCCATCTTGGTACAGCGACTGACATGATCACGTGGAAACTCGAACCCAGGCGTGTAATACGTTTCAAACATTCCAGTGTTTACATTTCAAAATGACTTACAGGCGTGTAGGAAAAGCGTGCGAATACGCCACTCCGAAGCGTGGTCACGATTTTCAAAAACGACACATTTTCACGCCTCAGGGTTCCTCCTTGGCAGCACGCTAATGTAAACGCCGCTTTACTTTACTTTTTACTTTACATACATTCTGCTATGCAATCTCGCTGAAATACGTTTTGTTAAATTTTTATGAGAGTTGTCTTCTTTTTTTTCTAATTTTTCTTTTCAGTACTAAATCACGTTACGTGTAGTCTGGCTGTCACTTGTTAAATGGATGATTAAGCGCGTGCATTATTTGCTTGAATGGATACAGCTGTCAGGTTCTTTTCTTGTGTTATGATTTCGTTTTATTCTGTGCAGGCAAAGTCCATTTCTCTGTTCCCTCCCGCGTCCTTCTATTGAATCTTGTATTGTCGACTCCAATAAATGTAGACTGATCCCCCTTAATTTCGTATATACTAAACCACCCTTCTGATCTGTCATATCCCCTGCACAAATACCATTATAGAAAACCATATTTCACTGTAAGTGTGGTTATTCATTATGAAATGTATTTTGTATACAAACAAATATGGAAAGAAAGTCTCGATTTAAAACATTCCGATGAAAATCTTGTCGTCTCCGCGTGCTTAAACAAGATACGAATATTGGAATTTGTTAATTAATTATCAGTAGGTGCACGAATTGGTGGCCGGTCACGGTATCTGAGCGGCCTAAGGCATGTACTGTCTTCGCTCGTTCCGTAGCCGAGATCTTGGGTTCGAATCCCACACAAAGCATGGATGTTTGATATGTGTATGCGTTTATTCTGTGTTTGTGTTGTCCTGTGTTTAGGCAGAGGCCTTGTGACGAGCTGTTCACGCGTCCAAGGAGTCCTACGGTCCGTAAAATGATCACGAAAATGAGAAATCAGCCCTACGCTCCAAAGTGGGAGCTAGAGGGGAAAAACATGAATTGGTGAGACTGGGCGGTTTGGCTTAGCGGCAACGCTGGAGCCTTTTACTCGGGAAATGCTGTGTTCGAATCTCAGCCGGAACGCTGGCGATCCAATCGGAGATTGGATTAATTTTCTTCAACCCTTCCAGACAAATGACAGGACTATACCTCGTACGGATACCGGAAAAATATTGAGAATATGATCTACTAACTCACGTAACTGTCTGTGTCACTAACTGATGACGACGCATCTTCGTTCAGGTATCACATTGCATTGTCTCAGGATCCTGTATTATGCGTGGAAGTGAGACACTTATCCTATCATCGGAATAACAATATATGTTGAGCGACGCAACGCTTGGTGCCGGATGACTGATTCAGGGAAACGACGAAATACGTATTATAAGGACACTGACATATCTTGTTGTTAAAATATGCTAGGTTTATTCAGGACTGGGGCATGAAGGCCCAGACTGAGGTAACTGAAAGATGCAGAGAATGATTTAAGAGTACCGAAACTATAGAAGTGGAGGCAAAGGTCACATAGTAGAGAACAATGAGCGCCTATGTCCACAGAGGACTGTGCATTGAGTGTACCAGTGCGTCTATCTCGGAAGTCTGGTCCCATTCCGTGTCAGTGTACGTGTACGACTTCCCAGAGTGGAGACGAGTTGGAATACCTCAACCGTAGCCCTGCGAGTCGTAGAAAACAACGAAAAGGGGGACCCGGTGCCTGGGAGTATAACTATGCCATCCTGTCGGGGAGGGGGATATAAATACAGAGACTTGGTCCTCCGGGTTGGGGGTTGGACGCAGGGCTGACGATCTTGCTCTGTAAAAGAATTACTGTTGCGAAATCCAAACGAGTGAAAACATAATACAATCTGACATAATCTTCTAAGGAAGGCTGTGGTTCCAAAAGGACTGTTTCGCAATTGAAGAAGTTGATGATGATGGTGGTAATTGACGACAGAGAAATAGAAATTCGAAGTGTGACATTACCTTCAACGGAAGGAATGCATATTAGTTTTGATGAAACTCTGTTTTCGTGTTCAAAAATTGTTAGGGGAGACAGATACTGCAGATAAGATAACAGTAGAGTTTCAGTGTTCACCGACGGGACTTTTGAAAGCAGTTCTGAATTTGGACGTTCATGTTTCCCGTTACGCCGTTAATCCATTAATGTACGAGTGTATGGCAGATGGTGACATTAATTAGATAGCGTTGACACTCGTGTCGCCGCAAGAATGCGCTGATTTTGTCACGGTTTCATGTTCCTCTGACAGACGTAGGAAGCATTTTGTAACTAAACGAAATTAAAGATTTCAACCCCTCGTTCACAGCCCTTTACTGACGTGCATTATACCCCGATCGAGCGTTTTAAAACGGGGTGATTTGAGCAGTGAAAGAGGATTTACACTTGGCTTATTTCTCTGGTGGCGTAACTTGCAATTGGTATTTTTATTGGTACCGCGTTTTATGTTACGAGGTTTTAAAAACTTACTGTACGTCACACGTGGGCCTGTATTGCTGGAGATTACTGAATCATATTTCTTTTCGGCTCTGTACCAGAGGTCAATTCACAAGCTTTCAGACATATTTCGCAACGACGTAAAATCCAAGAAGAAAGCAGTCTTCTGGGATTTGGCACCGTGTATATGTGGTGTTAACCGACGTTTCGGAGGAACGTATCGCCACCATCTTCAGGGTAGAAGAAAAAATGTATAAGAAATCTACAAGCAAAGAGACCGTGAGAACCGGTAAAAGCAGACGGCGGTTAACACCACATATACACGGTACCAAATCCCAGAAGACTGCTTTCTTCATAGTCACCGCCGTGAAAGCCTCAAATCTTACGTAAAATCCACTTTACTTCGCTTTCATTTCATCTTGTCGTATGGAACAATTTTCTCGGGAAATTCAGATAATAAAAAAGTATTTTACAGAATATATGATTAGCATTATGACAGATTTTGAAAGGAGAGTCCTTTTTTACGGAGATAGGGCTTTTAATAAGATTCATATTCTTCCACTGGCTAATGAATTATTAACTATCCTTATTATCATCTGTTGTGGATAAGACTAAACATTTTAGACAAAATTAGACATACATATTATACAGATATATCCTCCGCGTTTCTGCCCCAGGAAATATCGAGTCATAGTCTTGAGACAAAAATAGTGACCCATAGACCCATTGCTAGGCAACGACTCGGTAAACACATTCCCTCTGGAGCCAATACGCGCAACAATAGGCCGTCTATTGTTAGGCAACGGATCAGTAAATACCTCTTCTTAATAATAGAGGCTGTGTTTTCTGCTTGATCCATGCAAAGTGGTTATAAGGAAATGTTCAGCAGCCTCCGGGATAGACTGGGTGAACCCCGTGTGGAGGCGGGGTCGAATACCTCCACCGTGACCCTGCGAGTCGTAGGAGGCGACGAAAAAGGAAGTCTTAAATGTGAGACAGTAAAATATGGTCGCAAGTCCCAAGGGACTAGGACCCGAGAAACACTGCGCTGGCAAGGACCAGCAGCATATGCAAAAGACAGACCTGTCCTCTCGTCAGGGAGGGCGCCCCACAGAAACAAGACGGTAACAGTCGAGGAGCAATAAATATCTGGTCATGAGCCCCAGGAGGGTGCTCGATACCAAAACTTACTGATTGACTGAACGTCAGCCGCAGTGTGACTTGGACTTGGACTCCGGGATATGAGCTTGGAATTGAATTGATGTAGCATTTGCAAGAATTACCACGAAGGAATTAGACTGTGACGAGAAGACTTCTTGTGTGATATTAAGCTATAGTAAGACTGTGATAAATCCGTTGCCAGGATACGACTAGTGTGCAACGGTGTATTGTAACGTGTGTAAATCAGCGATAACACTCTACGAGTATTGCCTGTAGTCCCGAGTTGTAAATGTATAAGGTGCAATAAATCCAAGCCAAAACCCGTCTTATGTCACGCAACCCCTCCCCCCCAAATTGTGACAGTGTAGTCATGGGTCTCGTGGGGCAGGGTACCAAGAATGACTGCGCTGGCAAATGTCAGCAAATGTCGGCTAACTGATCAGTACATATCAGAAAGGAATTAAGTATACTGGAATTAAGTTATGTAGTATTCTTCCTCATACGTACAATCCAAATTTACATCAGAATATGAAACTGTTCAAGTCAACGTTAAAGTAATATCTCCTATCTCCTTCCTGTTACTTCACACAAGAATCGACCTTAATGAAACAGGGAACAGATATCTTATCTTCGCTACCACACTGACTCTGGCGACCACGGAAACTCCTTTCAGTAAGTACCTGGGGCTTCCTCCCCGAGAATAAATTGTACCGGACCTTGACGCTGACAAATTATCTGCCCCTCCCGTCGAAGTCTAAACGAGTGGAGTTTTCACCTCATCATCCTCCATACACCACTGTGGTTTCTTGACTGAAGAACAGGGACGCTTTCACCCTTATATAATTAATTGTGATCCAGAGTACCTCAGTCACTACAGTGACTGGATACGGACTGGACAACCCGGGTTATATTGCTAACTGGCGTTGAAACCTTTCTCTTCATCACCATACCAGGCTCACTCAGTCATCTGTCCAGTATCTCTTTCCTCAGGCACAAGACAGCCGGAGAATGAAACTAACTTTCATCCACATCAGAGCTGAGGATAAAAAAGCGTGGAGCTTTATCTCCACTCCTGTAGGGCCTTTTCTCCATGGTGAAATAGAGAGAATTACCGTATCTTTATCAGAGCGCAGGTTAAGAAAGCGTGGAGCTTTATGTCCACTCCTGTAGGGCCTTTTCTCCATGGCGAAATAGAGAGAATTACCGTATCTTTATCAGAGCGCAGGTTAAGAAAGCGTGGAGCTTTATCTCCACTCCTGTAGGGCCTTTTCTCCATGGCGAAATAGAGAGAATTGTCGTATCTTTATCAGAGCGCAGGTTAAGACAGCGTGGAGCTTTATCTCCACTCCTGTAGGGCCTTTTCTCCATTGCGAAATAGAGAGGTTTACCGTATCTTTATCAGAGCGCATGTTAAGAAAGCGTGGAGTTTTATCTCCACTCTTGTAAGGCCTTTGTCTGCACAGTAAAGTAGAGGGTCATCTTTGCCTTGTGCCTTGCTAACTAATTCTTAGTTATTTCCTTCCTTGACACCCTGTAGTTGCATTAAATCTCAGATGTAAGCAGCAGCCATTGTGGTTTGCTTGGCCGGGCTCCGGGAGTTGTCAAGACTTGACATGCATCTCCCCTCTGGTATTGAATCATACTCTCCGCTGGACACATAGTGAATCAGCTTTCACTTATGAAGCGCTGGTGTGAAATTCAACTTGAAAAATCCATTCAATTTCACACTGTCAGTTGATCCCTTTTCAATTCCTCTGTTACATTTTCCATAAAATAAATCTGAATTGGTTTGTGAAACAATCGAAAACCATTTCAAACTTGTACGTAATGCGTCACCAGATTTAAAGGTTTCCTGCCTGTTGATGTTTTACGACACTGATCCAGCAGCATGAGATGAGACGCTCTGTAACCATGTGGACGATGGCAGGAACCATGGCGTGTAGAAGCAATTGCGGCGTATTACACTGGAGTTCACCTTCAAAGCTTGAAAGAAATCACGAGACATTCTATCCGGGTAGACTGGAATCGAACCTTACACCTCCAGAAATGGAGTTCAAAGCCGTTACCGCTGTGTTAGCTCGCAGAAAATGCGAAGAATTGACAAACGGTTCTTCTTTGTTGATGTGAACTACCTGTACAGAGTGCTGCTGCTGCTGCTGCTGAACTTCGTAATTTAGGTACAAAGTACGTATTTATTCTTCACATTTAAATTTCATTTCCGGCTTCCGTTTCGCTATATTCTAACATTATATTTAGGTAGGTAGGTAGGTAGGTAAATGGGTGGGTGGGTAGGTGGGTAGTCAGAGACAGAGAGACAGATAGATACATAGAGGCTGAGATAATCTGAAAAAGCGGCCAAGTCTAACAAAAGGACTTTAGAGGCATAGATGGATAGACAGCTAGATAGATGGGTAGATAGATAGATAGATAGATAGATAGATAGACAGACAGACAGACATAGAGGCTGATATAATTTGAAAAAGCGGCCAAGTCTAACAAAAGGACTTTAGAGGCATAGATAGATAGGCAGATAGACATAATCTGCTCGGTTTCCCTTGAGTTCTGCATCTGCTCTGCCTGTAAGATCAGTTTGTTAAACGGAAGGCAGCCCGCTTTGATGACAGTGGCGCCTCTTCAGGACAATAATCTAGGTGGAATGTGTTCTCCACGAGGTTCGTAATGGAGATGTGGAAGTCTGTTTAGAGGACGAAGGAAATGGATTGCCGAGTGATTTTCCCCTCTTCTTTCTCGCTGTGTCTCTCTTGTGCCATCTCTCTCAAGAAGACTGTCAAGATATTGCTATAAAATATAACAACCTCTTTCAAGATGTGTACGACACAGGAGTGTGGCTCTAAGACTGCCTCACTGCCGCTAAGACTTTTAGCTCCTCCGCTTTAAAAGCTTTTAGATCCCTTGTTATAGTCTGAAGCATTCTTATTTCTTTAGTTGGTTATTTCACGACGCTCTTAATATCGAGACTATGTAGCGTCGCAGGATAGCATGGTTCATGAATGCGGAGCAGTTGGTGGAATGAGAATTGGCAGAGGAAACCGGAGTACCTAATGCAGATCATGAAATTGATCAGGAAATAAATATTGTCATTTATGATATACTTCTTATTGCTTTCGAAGACATAAGAGTACATTAAACCAAAATGGCGCGTGTGAACATAGCCTCGTTCCAGACATGCAGCAACAAGGGGGAATATCTTCAAATGTAAATGTGCTTAAGAAGGAGGCAATATACTGGCACCTGTAATTTAGAATGCCGTCTTCTAGGGTGTGGAACCTTGTAGATATTGTGTAAACCGACGTTTCGGAGGAAACGTATCGCCTCCATCTTCATGGTATAAAAATTCGCGAGCGAGGAACCAGAGTGAGCAGGTGGCTGCAGACCTCCATATATCGGAACGCTACTTATGGAAGAGACTGGCACATAATATATCTTGATCGTGTTCGATGAGGGGAGAACGGAATAGTGGTTATGCTCCAGCGTTGTATATTTTGCGATGCCTAGAAATGTACCAATAATTACAAACTGTTACAGATTTCGTTACTTACGTTTCAAAAATTATATTACTAATTGTTTCATTCCATTTATACCCTCGTAAATTAACATTTTCAACGTTAAAATGTAAATTATCCGTTGTAGCTTAATTACTCGTGTAGGATTTTGGTGGGAATGCCAGAAGGCAAGAGACCATTAGGCAGACGTAGACCTAGATGGAGGATAATATGTAGCTTAGAGAGAAGGGATGGAGTGGCGTGGACTTGATTGATCTGGCTTAGGATAGGGACCAGTGGATGGCTCTTATGAACACTGCAATGAACTTTCTGGTTCCATAAAATGGGAAATTTTTGACAGGCTGAGCGACTGGCGGCTTCTCAAGAAGGACTCAGCTCCATGGAGCAGTTGCCTAGCAACGATAGGAGGAATACACATACAGACCCACAGACTTAAGAGAAGGATTTATGAAGTACGCCTTTGAGATGCCCTCGGACGCCATGATATACATAGCAAGTTTAATGAAGTTTAGTACGGACATTCAAAAGCTGATGGAGGGTGGTATTCACAGACACACAGACACAATGGTGATCGTATAAGCCTGCTTTCATTTTTTTTTCAAAATAAGGAAAATTGGCTAAAAAATCGTAATATATAATTATCTGAATTTTATACTTTCTGACATTGAATAAAAACATTTCAGTTGGGAACCCTGAATTCAAAGAATTCGAAGAATCCGGGAGGAGACATTCTGAGAGATAAAGAAGTTCGACAAAAGACCGTCTATCCTCTATAAACCTCCCTGTTCCTTACAGTGAATTTCTTCGCTGTTATGTACAAGCTCCCAGCTACCCGTGCCTAATATGTCTGTTGCTCATTTGTTTTGCATAATTGAGCGCTATGCTCCCTGGTACATCTTCGTATTAACATTTCTTTCGAGTCTGCCATTCTTTGAACTCATGCCTGCTGCTGAAACCCTGTAGGATTATTTTTCTGCTCCGTTCTTTGTCGTTTAGAAACAGTTTGCCAAAGGGATGGTTAATATGCAGAAAGAAATTCGTAAAAACGCAACGACAAAGCCGTAGAGTAACTGATGAAGAAAATAATGTTCGTTCCGCATTTTATTTCTGAATAAATTTCAACCAACTCCGTATTTTAAGGGAAAATTATGTTATAACTTTAAGATCGGATATTGGTATTGGTAAGAGGTTCCTATAATAGATACCGGTATGAGTCTGTTGTCTTCCAGGCGACCAATCAGAATCACTGTCAGATTATCACTTATTTTGTACTTATTTGTTTTTCTTTCCTCAGTCTTTCTAGACAAAAGCTAAGTTATTACCTCCTGACAAATCTCTATACACTCAAGATTGCGTTTCCATGTCATTCAAAGCTATTAACTTAAGCAACTGAAACACTGTCGTCAAATAATCATCTAATATCATGTGTTTTCTAAACATGTTTCTTAACAAAATGGAAATGCGATTCGATTAAAAGACATAGCATATTGGCCACATTTTTTTTAGGAAATTGCTGTAATTTGGAAAGCGTTTACTCTAAAATTAGGCCGTGCCACAGCTCAGGCGGTTAGTCGCTGGCTTCTCCCCGCGGCTGCCTGGATCCGAGCCCAGGTCAGGTTATGTGGGATTTGTGACGGAGAAAGTGGCACTGGAGTATGTTTTCTCCGAGTACTTCGGTTTCCCCTGCCAATCTTCATTCCACCAATTGCTCCACAATGACCCTCACCTATCATCTGGGGCTGGTACAGTAGGCCAAACAGTGGCCGAAGTACCAAGTGGACTCAGTCTCAACCCATGAGAAAGAAAACCTGAAGTTAAATGAGAAACTCGTGACGTAACTCCGATCAGAATAGACCGAAGACGCGACTGAGGTTTCTCTTGGCTTTCCACAGTCCCGTTAGGCAAATTCCATTACACAAGTAGTACCTTAAATTAAGCCACAGTCACCTTGTTTCTCCTTCGTTCCTATGTATTGGTTTATAGTCTAAACATGTCTCGCTGTTCAATCGTTAGATAACCAGGAGTAAATAAATTAAAAATGAGCCGGGGGTATAGTGACTAGGCTATGACCGGCAAGAGCAGATAATTTTCTCCACACCGCTGTGTCCAGCCTTCTATCCAATTAATACCTGGAGTTTTTCCACTGGGGATAAGGCGGTCGGAGTGTGAGGCTGACAAATCACTTTCATCTAATGCTGAAGTCAATAATCCGTGAAACTATTTATACCTCCGGTTCTCCCTTAGTCCTCATGGCGTGATTAAACACAGGAGCCTGCAGTTAATTTCCCTTATACTTAAAATAAATACGATCAAATTATATGTATTACAGACTGTGTAGTTTTCTTGTGGTTTCCTCTACGCCGCTGTCATTCATAGCGTAAAATTGAAGGATGACTGATGAACTGGAAAGGACTTTACAAGATGCGGCCGCGGCATTTGCCGAAAGAACATGAAGAAAACCACAAAAATAATCTCAGTCAGGAAGTTCGAACCGAGCACCTTCGAAATGCAATCATTACAGCTACACTTCCTGCATGCTGATATTTTGTTCTTTGCGGCGTTCCCCTGACGCTTACGGTTAAGTAACTGTCCTTGTTTCCACTATGCTACAAATCGGAAGGTCGCGGGTTCCATTCCTGATGAGCTCACTAAATTTTTTCAGTTTACCTAAACCTTGCAGCCGCACTATAGCCCTGGGGTCGACTCAGCCTCCAGCAGAAATGAGTATCAGGAATGTCCCTAGGGGTAAAGGGCGGCTGGCCGGTACGTAAGACTGACAACCTCACCACCATCTGTGAGCCGATTGGCTCCCAAATGTGAGAGCCACGACGTCTCACAACCCGATGGGTCTCCACACTCTGTACATTACATACCCGGTATGTAATGATTTTGGCCTTTAATTTTCAAGAAAAAGCTGAAATTGAGTTTCGTTTTAAACAAAATCCTTAGGAGAATACGGGAGACCCTCGTTATAACGTACGAAAAGGGGGTCCGTTATCGCCGATGTCCACTATAACCGATGAAGGGGTATTCACGGAAGCAAGCCATAAGATACGTCGTACATAGCCAATACACGCAATAAACACAGAAATTCGATTATTTTTTATTTTAAACATATTTTAACTACAAAATCTTCTTAGTGCCTCAACATCTCGAAAAATTTACAACTGTACACAGCCAGATTTTGTCCGTTACATCCGAAATCCTTTATAACGAGGGTTTAATGTGTTTCAATTCATTGGAGAAGGAGTTACGTGACCGATGATAAGTTAGTCGGCCTGTGTGTCGAGTACCAAACCCGGCACCTCACGCCGAGACATATGACCATCTCATCAAGTCTGCAGTGGCTCTGCAGTTCCCGCAACGTCATGTGTTTCCTCGTCGTGACAAGGCGTAGCGCGCGCATGCGCGTGTGTGTGTGTCTGGCCGCTTTACGCATTGCCATAACTGCGTTATGGCCGGGGGGCACCACTGCCAGTCATAGCCCGTTCCCAGCGGAGCAGAAAATTATTTGTTGGTTTCTAACTGCCGTCCATCAGGCTTGTGACTCTAAAGCCTGCAGCGCTCGTCAAACAGACACCGTCTCTTCCATAATAATTTTAATGAAATGGAATTTATATGTATACTTTATTGTTTGTGAGGTATGGGGTAGTTGTTTTAGTGGTGGGTTTTATTAGTTGGTACGAATCATAGGCTTTCTTTGTTTCTTTAAATATTAGTGTACTAAAACGCATATGAAGAATTTTTATATACAAGTTATGATGGAACTGGGGTTCCGAAAGTGTTTTTTTTTCTGTATTCTGATAAAATTTGTGGTCAAAGTAATGAAAGTACGTGACAGTGTTTTTGGAAATACCGTAACATGGTCGTTAAACGAAAAATGGGAACGTGCACTCCATATTGAAAATGTAGTGCAGATGTTTAACTAAGTAAGTAAGCAAGCAACCAGCTAACAAACCATCTAATTAATTATTTAAGAAAGTAACAAAGAAACTGAGTAACCAACTAACAGCGGCCTCCGTAGTCTAGAGGTAACGTTCCCACCTCATGACTCGTAGTACGCGGGTTCATATACCCGGCGGAGGTCGTCGAATTTTTAAGGGCGGAAAAATTCAGGGAACAAGTCCTCCGGGAGGGACTTTAAGCCGTGGGTCCCGTGTCGTAGCTTTACGGCACGTAAAAGAACCTCATACCTCCAAAGGAGGTCACTGAGCAAAATTGCGGACGTTTGCCGCCCAACAGCAGTCACTAATACCTCCGGTAGATGGGGGAAGCATTATAGATATTTCTCAGCCAGTAGAGAGCCGGTCTCGCTGGCTGGGTGGGACTGATGGTAAGCACCAATACCGGTAGGGTATAGAGGCTGGTAGAAATCATAGAGAGAAGCACAATGGACCACTACAGGTCTAAGTGCATGGGGAAACCCACCCTCTCTAATAACTAACTAACCAACTAACAGAGCCGTCGACTAAATTACTAACAAATAAACCCGTCAAGTGACTAAACAATTAAATAAGGTAACTAGCAAAGGAAGCCGGAAAACAACTGACTAAGTATCCAAGAGACCAACCAACTAACTGATTAAGTGACTAACCGACGAATCAACAAAGCAACTAATCAACCAGCTAACAAACAAACGGAGCAATTCACTAGCTATCTAACTAAGCAACTGACCAATCAACGTACTACCCAACTAACTGAGCAACCGAAAATTTAACTAACGAATGAAATAACTAACTTACTAACTAAAGAACTCCATGGGCTGGAGCTTTTATTCTGCCCGTTAAGTAGTAAAGATGCAAAAGGTAAGTGTGTCCGTGTGCTTAACTATATAACTATATAACTATAATTTAAGCATCACGTTATGAAGGCGTGTGGGTGAGTGGAGGTACAGCTCTACTATTTTTTACCTCACCATCAGATTGAGGTGAGCGATCAGCTTCATGTCCCGGCCGCTTTACCCCCGGGGAAAGAGTCGCGGTACCCACTTCTTCTACTTCCATGGAACCGAGGCTCCCACTTCAAGCAGGCCGGTTACTGAACCGGATCATCTGAAGAGTAGACAGAAAGGCTTGAAACAAAATGGATTCCTCACAAACAAAACCCATTTATCAAAGTCCTGTTTGAGAAGCTGATGCCTTGTCTTGGATCAACCCGAACATTGTGTACCATTTTCACGTGAGCCCATCACCACCACATGAGCCAGCTGAATCCAGTCCAGGCATTTGGAGCTTATTTTAAAAGATGCATTTTAGAATAATTTCCTTATTTTGAAAAATAAAAGGAGGCTTATGAGATTATCTTGTTGTCTGTGTATCCCCCCGTAAATTTTTCATTCTCTAAGCTGTCTTTCTTTTATCAAAAGAAACTAGGCTCTTGGTTCTTCCCAACACTTCTTGTAATGTCTTTCCATCTGCGTCTATGTTTCCCAAGTAGTCCCTTGTCTTCAGGTTTTCTGACTAAAATTTTGTGTACATGTCTTACTTCGTCTTAATTTCTCCACATACCACTGATCTGTTCATCCATAATTTCATAATCATAATATTATTCAAACATAATAAAATTTAAGTTTAATAAATACGAAATATTACTGAAGTTTTATAGTTAGTGTCCATTAGTTTAAATCTATGAAGACCGTTAGATCGAGGACATCCATGTTTTGCATAAACATAACGCTGCAAGAGTTTAAAAAATAGGAAATCTCCCCCCTCTCCACTATACTTAGGGGCTGTAATGGGAAACCATTCCTCACTGTATGTTACAACTCGGCGACGTGCGTGGTTTGAGGGAATACCGCTACAGAGGCCAGCAAAAGACAGGATATTGAGACTACCAATCATTGTCGGCTACGTCATCAACATTGTAAAGGATAAAGAACTGCTGACAACTGAGCACAGGTGATTTCCTCTTCGTTGAAAGTCGCCTGGATTAGCATTGCATCCATTTCTGTTTCCTCTGGAAATATCAGCATTTGTAAACAGGGGGCACTGGGGATATTACTGGAATCTATCTCTTCCATCACTGAGAGAGAAAAAAAGGGCGGAATAAACGAAGTAGGGCTTTTTGGGCGACCAGAGAGTAAGTACCACGATAAAATGGTAATATAAGTTTTCTGGGCAGAATCACAGGCATATCTGCGCTGACACTGGATTTCTGTAATGACATTTCGCCGCGTCTTCCACAGAAGCTTAACAGATTAAGTATTTTTTAAAATCACATTTACATTAGGAGTGATAATTGTATATATAGTATCTTATTCGTCTGAGTGAAATGCGCATATTCTCCCTCCAAATCTTCATAATCATCATCATCGACAAAACAACCCTTTTCGAACCATCGCCTTAGAAGAGTCTATTGGATTTATCTTCCGGTTTTCACTGCCTTGGATTTCGCAACAGTATATATATATATATATATTTGTAAGCAATTTGATCAATGCATTGCCAAGCAACGGCTCGATAAAAACCCCGCGATACACACACGCAATAATAGAACGGGGTTATGCAATCCGTTTCGAGGCAACGGTTCGGTAAACACATTTCCGCATATTGGAGCGTGCTATGCAACTCGGTGACGTCATAAACAATACAGACTGTTTTCCGTGGTGTCTGTGCAGAATGCTTATAAGTGAAGTGAATTCACAAGCTAGAAGTAGTTGGGAGTAAAAGGATGAGAATTGAGGATGTCCTTAGTGAATTGTGAAGAATAGTTGGGTGCAGGTTAGGACAGAGGAGTACAAAGTTATTGAAGACAAGAGTACTTCATAATGATTTCAAATGTTAATTTCTGTATTGAGACCCGTTGCTAGGAGCCGGCTAGTGGAAACAGAATCCTAGTGCGTGTGCAACAGTGAACTGAAAAGTGCGTAAATCAGCGGTAGCGCTGTAGTGCCTGTACTTCAGAGAGTACGTAAAGGAAGGTGTTAATAAATCCAACCATCCGAATTAGAACCCATTAATTTTGTAACGCGTCCCACACTACACGTGACAGTTTTTTTTTTTTTTTTGCAGAGCAATGTCGTCAGCATTGCAGCCAACCCCCCAGCCTGGAAGATCTCTCCCTCCATATCGGGATATTCACATTCAGTTCTGTGAATTAACAAACTAAGTAACTACCCCCAGGGAGATTCCTGGTATTCATTTCTGTCAGAGACTGAGTCGAAGACTGGGCCATAGTGCGGCTGGAAGGATTAGTTCAATTGGAAAATCCACTGACATCGGGAATCGAACCTGCGACTTTCCGGCTTGTGGCATAGTGCCTCAACCGGGTGCCCCTTATTGAAATATCCTGTTGTTTATTGAATCACCTTTTATTTATTCGTATCACAGTCTACACAAATGAAAATACTGTCATGTGTTTCGATTTTTAAGACATGTTATTCTGCGGTGGGTATTCGCCATAGATTTCTTAAATCTTAGTAACTCTTCTAGGGATTCATTATTGACGTTTCAGGTTCTTATCATACAGGGTTATTCATAAGTCCGTGAAACATTTTAAAAATTCACAACAAATAAACTATGCACAAGATCCTGGTAATTCTTCCGCCGATAGACAGTGAATCTCTCCAAGGTTCTTTTTGTGCCTCAATTGTCCGCTAATCTCATGGATCTTCGCAACCGTATCACCGCTGCTGTGACTCTGGCCAACCGTGATATGCTGACACGGGTGTGGGACGAAATGGATTATCGCATAGATGTCTGCCGTGTCAGCAAAGGTGGACATATTGAGCGTCTGTGAACTATGTAAAAACTTGGCGAATTTATCTCTATTTCAGTGTAATAAAATTTGGTATCCGTTGCATAGTTTATTTATTGTAAATTTTCAAAATCTTTCACGGACTTATGAATAACCCTGTATATATTACAAGTATCCGTTATTGACAGCCGTTATGATTTCATCGCGACATCAGTGTTATAGTATATCACAGATATGCCCTTACGTTAATAAGTAAAGAGTACAGACAGATAAATTACATATCGTGCATTATAATTCTTGGGAACACTTCAAATCGCCAAATTGACAAAGAGTTCCCTTTAATGTGGGTTTCTGAAAACATGATGTATTCTTACGCCGAAGCATACCGCCGTACAAATTAATCAGAAGCCAGACAGCGAGCCATAAACTGTTCGTCCATTTCTATAAATATCTTTGTACTGTAACCTCTTTATTAAAAGAGAAAAAAGAGAGGCGAGGAGTTTCGAAGGGCTGTGGAAGCCTTATATCTTACGTTTACATGCGTACAACACATTGTCATGGACCAAAACCGTGTTCCCTACCATCAAAATTTGACGAGCAATTAAAACAAAAGAGAACTGCCAGCCGTCTCAAAAAGGAAAGCGATCTTTGAGTGATGCTTTGTGTTATATGAAATGTACCAATAGATGGCTGCAGTTGGCAATATTCTGCAGTCTTGTTTTATACTTGAGGAGGTGGAAGGGGAGGGAATTGATACTGTTTTCGAGTAATTCTGGACGAAGGATTATTACATGCCAGGAAGAGCAGGAACTGCGGGAGTAAGGGGAAGTAAAGTGCTATTGTCAAGCGAATGTCTATATCTTGCTATAAAGTATATAGCTGGCATGTCATATATTGCAGGTTAATATTCCGACGTCAGAGGATTAGAATTCCTGCCTCGTATTGGGGATATTCGGTGTGTTGAATTTCAGCTCTGGAACCGTTCTTCATGAATTATTTTTCATGGTTTTCCTCGTATTCAGACGAATGCCCGGGAAGTTCTTGGAAAGGGGTAACGAATACGGTCTACCTTTTCAAATAGAGAAATAGACTGTGACAGGAGACCAACAGATACTATCTCCAACACCGTGAGGCGTACGACAGTACCTGTAAGGTGTTGAAGTGGGTGGATGTCACTTCAGCAGAAATGAAAAATTTTTTGGCAATAATCATTCTAATGGGGTTTATAAAGAGGGATAATTTGAAAGAGGGTTTAAACCGAAATGTCGCCCCTGAAAATGACCCCCCCCAATTTAAAGTATCTCAGCTTTCTCGAAACTTGATCGCAGATAGTGACACGAAATTAGCACGAAAGCCAACATAATTTCTGAAACGTGTAAGACAATTTTACTTACATTTTTGCATACCATGTTCACATGATCACGATATAAACAAAAGAGCAGTAGATATTAAATTTAATTTATGGCGTGCTATATTCAGGCGGTTAGTCGCCGGCTTCCCACCGCGGCGACACGAGTTCGAGCTCCGGTCAGGTCATGTGAGATTTATGGTGGACAAAGTGGCACTGGGACAGGTTTTCTCCGAGTACTTCGGTTTCCCCTACCAATTCGCATTCCACCGACTGCTCCACACATCATCGTGTATCATCTGGTGCTAGTACAAAAACCAAACATGGCCGAAGTACCAAGTGGACTTAAGTCTCACCCAATGAAAAAAAAATAATAATAAATTTAATTTAACAGCATTTTGGGGGGGAAGTAAAAATATATCGCCTCTAAAACCATACAGTCTATGCTTCTCTGAAGAACGCCTTATACAGGATAATTCAAAATGAAATAAACACTTTAAATCTTATATAAATTAAGCTATCCATATAATGTTCACCTAACACATACATTAATGCAGGAGGACGCTCAAATAGAATATAATGAGTATTGCATGATTAAACTAACTTCATGCGGCTGAGCTCTTCTTGAGAAGCCGCCAGTTGTGCAATTACTCAGGAACTTCCCAACATTTCATAGAACCCAAAGGTTCATTACCGTGTTCACAAGAGCCCTTCACTGGTCCATATCCTGAGCCAGATCATTCCGGTTCATACCACCCCATCCTATCTCTCTAGGACCAATTTTAATATTATCCACCCACCTAAATCTTGGTCTTCCTAGTGGTCTCTTTCTTTATGGCTTTTCTACCAATATCCTATATGCATTCATCTTCTCCGTCATTCGTGTTACATGCCCTGCCCATGAGTATTACATTGATTAGAATCTAATAGTGTGCACTGTAGAGGAAGGTTCTTCTGCAGTGATATCCGTACAACAGTTCCCTGCCTACAGCGGCAGCTGAGTAACCACACTCATGAAGACAGTAAGGAAGACAATGTGTATGTAGATAGTCAGTCTTTATCAGCAGCCAGAACTGCCAATAAAGCATCAGAATACGTGATAAGGAAGAAGGGTATATTTATGACAACTGACGTCATATTATTAGAATCGATATATCTCGCACGCGGCGGCCCACGTCATCTTGTCGTAAATGAAGATTGGTCAAGATGTAGAAAACATAAAAATACACAAATCGACTTTCATAAAACTCAAATCAGTAAAATTGATGTGCTTTCTGTTGTTTCTTTTTTCTTTACTGCGCTCTATGCTCCTAAAATAAAAGGAAATCTCCATATTATCTTTAATCCGATTTTAGATAAAAGTGTTTCCCTCGAGGAAGTATTTACTCGGGTGAGTGAAACTCTGTTTTTCATTCTCCGTCATAAAACTAGACTGAAGTGTAAAAACTCAACCTCTGTCTCGGAACTGTGGCGTGGCGTGAAGTAGGTTCACTTGTTACCCATCAATGTTATACATTCTTTACGTACTTGCTCACGTCCATATCGTGTGCCGAGGTTAAGAATGCATGGAGCTATACCTTCACTTTCCCATATATCTTCATAGCGTTCTGCTTAATTAATTGGCATAGGTACAATTTTACGCTTACCTACTTACTCCATGGTTCTACCGTCCTTTAAGAACCTTGGCCTTCCTTATGAAATATACATCGAACAGTGCGATCTATCGGTAACGTTCTAAACTTGTATTCAGGAGATGCTGGGTTCGAGTCTCGGCCGGCACACCGACTATCCTGACTGAGGCTTCCTTTACTTCAGTCCTTCCAGGCAAATTCTTGGATAGTATTTTGATTTCCTAACGGCTGCTTTCTTCCAAATCCTCTGCAGTTCATTATTTATTAATTCTGCTACTTATAATCGAGATACTGACAGCATCGTAAGATAAGCAACACCAAAATCGACAATTCACAGTCCGCTTCTGTGATTCTGTGTAAGAAGAAGTGTGGTGAGGTAGAGTCAGTTTCGTAAAAGGTGGAGGCCGTGGAGGCCCTTGGGGTTGTGAGACGGCGAGACTCCAACATTTTGTCTAACCAATCGGCTCACGGATGGCAGTAAGGTTGTCAGCCTTACGCGCCGGCCCTTTACCCCCCAGGAAGAATCGTATACTCATTTCTGTTAGAGGCTGAGTGTACGCCAGAGGCAATAGTGAGGCTGCAAGGATTGGGTCAATTAAAAAAAAAATCTCATCGGGAATCGAACCCGCAACCTTCCGGCTTGTAGCATGCTACCGCGTGCCCCCAAATCAGTTTCGTGCATTATATATAGCGCGGCGCATTAGACCGACATGAACCTAAATTAGATTAAGTGTACAATTTTTAACGCAAAGCTATAACACAAATTTCTATCCCATAATTTCGAGATAATACATCCTGACAGACGTACAGACATGACCTCTATTACATGTGTTAATTTCTTGCTCATTGCATTGTACGTAAAAGTGAAAAGGAGATATATTTGTCCCTGTGCTTAACTAATTAAGCACTACGCCATGAAGGCGTATGGGGGAGTTGATGTATATATCCACGTTTTCTTGACCTCGGCACTATTTGGAAATGAGTGGTCAGCTTCACGCCCCGGCCGCTTTACCCCCGGCGAAATATCCCCAGGTACCCTTTGGATAAGAGGCTGGGTAGGCACCAGAACCGATGTTGACATGGAGAAGAGAAAACTCTTGCTCCTACCGGGACTCGAACTCCAACCCCTCGGTCGTCAAGCTCGTATCCAGTCGCTATAGGTCTACTCGTAAACTTCGGCATAATGGCGTAGTTCAGCGCGAGGTGAGTGCTGGTGTGAACCCGCCTTGAAACCGTAGACAAATATGAATAATCCTATCAGAGATGTGTGCTCGAACTGCGTATAAATTTTAAAGTCAAGGGTGTCTCGGGGATACTAAAACTGAAAGAGGTTTGTTTCTTTATTCCTGCATATTAAAGTTAAAGGGAAATCTTCCCAGCGAGATGCAATTTTAAGATTGGTTTCTTTTCAACCAATAGAAGAGGCCCCTTAAATTTAATTTCTGTAATCAAAAGAGAATTTCGCGTACCTCCTTACAAATGACTGCTCAAATCTATTTCATTCTTCGGTGAGTTCTCTTCAGCTCATCTTTTCATATTGTGTACATTTTAACTTCTTAAAACCTTTTCTGTATGAACTGCAACGTTTAAGATTTGACTTCTGGGATATAACGTCGAGTAAATGTAATTTTCGATGAGGTCATTAGATTTTTCAATTAACCTAATCCTTCCAGCCACACTATGGCCCTGTGGTCGACTCTAACAGAAGTGAGTACCGGGGTTGGGGGTGGGGGAAAGGGCAGCCTGCCGGCGTAAGGCTGACAACCTCACCGCCATCTGCCTAGATTGTCGCCTCGACGTCTCACAACCGTATGAGCCTCCACGGCCTGTTATAGGAACAGCTTTACCTCTCTTACCTTTCTACGAGTCTAGAGAGTTTCACGAGTGATACATCTGTATCACTGGTGTTACTGAAACGCAGAAAGGCAGTATTAGCCCGCAGTTGTTCATAGACCGTTAGAACATTATGTGTTTTGTGTCTCCATACAGAGCCTTGCCATGGAGCGCTAAATGTACAGTATAAAGTTATAGCAGTATTTACCGTGGTACATTTTATTGTGAGGGTGGTGAATGTCAAGCAACACAGAGATATATATATGAGATAAAATAAAAGAGAGTAAATTTAACGATTCTCCCTTTCAGGGAAAATAAAAGAAAGGTAATGTAATAGAGGAGTTGTTATCGTCTTTATTGCTGAGAGTCCTATTATTTGGGCGCGGAGTGTAAAGCTTTAATTAAGATATTATCACGTGCTGAAACGTCTGTTGTCATGTTAAATCATTTATTGTTTCTTCTTCGAGAGATTCTGTTCCTGTGACATGAGGAAAGAGGAAAGAGTTTTGTTGGGAACAAGAACAGAAAACACTCGCATACCGGTTCCGCTCACAAAGTATTTTAATTAAAGAACTTAACGCTTTTAAACTCGGTGATTACTGTGTGTACCGTCTGCTCTAACATTACGACACTCAGAACGTTGCCCCTGAAATGTATTTACAGGTTTTTGTATGCTATATTAGCCAATGACTGTTTCATTAAACATCTTTAACACGTTGGTCGTAGTGATCTCGACTGCGTTTTCTGTGAGGTACGAATTTATTTTCACTCTTATTTCCTCCTTCAACAGTTGGCCTATCGACCTGTTGTGTCTCCTAACTGATCCGACCATCTCTTCCTAGGTCTACCAATATATCTTTGTCGTCATTGCTATGCTGTAGGGTATATTTATAAGCTGTATTATCTTCCATTATTTGCACGTGGTATAACCAATTATGTCTGTAAATTATTAATCGGTGGGGGGGTGGTAACTGAAAGCGCATAAAATAGTGAACATGTGACCTTACATCAAACCGTATGGACCTCCACGGCCTGTTACAGGGATAGCTTTGTATATTTTTTTCCCAGAATAACTTATAACAGTGAAAATGAGAATACTCTGCCGTTGCTCATCCATCCGGGGAACGGTTTTGCTGAACGAACCAACCAAATGAATCCACCTCATTGGTGACGTATGCTGTACTCTAAAGCAGTTAGCTATCTGAACACCACTATTACAGATACAATCGATATATCGAATCCAGTAATTTTATAATGACGTGACAGACTACGTCACTAACCGACGATAGAATACCCTCGTTCCCGTTGTAATCTCTACTATTATAGTTCCGTACTTATTGTGAGAAACCCTTCAATTACAGAAATACAGTGTCCTGTAAGGAATGTTATTCCGATTCCCGGCAGAGGACAGAAATTTTTGCATCTTCTCCACTGCATCCAGACCGGCGCTGGGGCCTATCCAGGTCCCTCTTCAGTGGACACCAGTGGCTCTTTCCATGGGGTAAAGAGGCCGGAATTTGAGTCTGATTACTCACTTTTATCCACGGCCCGAATTTAATGTATGGAGCTCTGCCTCCGTACTATCATACATCTTGACGTTGTGGTGCTTAGTTGAACATATTGTGGCATGTATACATGCGGAAGAGAAGTGGTATTCTGTGCGGTCCGTGCCAGGGTTGTATAAGGAGGAGCTGGTACCTGAGACCGGGGACAGCTCGGGAACCCAGCGTCCGCCGTTGATAGCCGCTACCAAACAACGGCTAGTGAAGACTGAGAATACTTTATGTGTGATGTAGTTACAGTGATCTTTGGAGTGTGTAACTCACTGATACTGTTGTACTTATTTGGGGCTACGAATGTAATAGTCCAATATATCCGATTACCAAACCAAACCTCGTTTCTAGTCACACTCAATCACGTGACAATATAGATAACTTCACCATTCACACCTGTTTGTAAACTTTTATTTTTAAACTGCAAAGCTTTTTTCTTTCTTTTCAGGTAAGTGCATTACGTTACGTTCGGCGTGGATGGTGAACTCTGTTAAGGTAACTCTCAGGAACGTAAGATTGATCTGATCCGGTTGCTGGCTGCGGTACATGTCAGTATCTCCTGCCAATGTTCACGTTTCCAGGACGTCTGCCCGCTCTGATGAACTTCGCTGCTTACCAGATTTATATTCGCCATTTCCGTCTCAGGCATATTTGATGTAAGACCAATACAGCATTTCGGGGGTTGTCTGAACTGCAGTCTTCGTGTCATTGCTTGTCATGCCAATATATGTTTCCGGTTACTAGGCCAGAACACTTTAGGTTACGTATGCAGTTAGCCCTTTGAGTGGCCGCGCCATAGCTCAAGCGGTTGGTCGCTGGCTTCCCACCGCGGCGGCCCGGGTTCGATCCTGGGTCTGGTCAAGTGGGATTTGTGGTGGGCAAAGTGGCGCTGGGGCAGGTTTTCTCTTAGTACTTCGGTTTCCCCTGCAAATCTTCATTCCACCAATTGCTCCACAATCACCCTCACCTATCATCTGGGGCTGGTACAATAGACCAGAAGTGGCCGCAGTACGAGGGACTTAGTCCCACCGCACTACAATAATAAAAAAAAATAACCATTTGAAGCACAGTGGTTACTGTATGTACCTCTCTCTTTGACATACCAAAATTATACAGTTTGTCCAGAGTGTATTTATTTGCTCCTTATGGTTCTCACAGTAAACAGCAACTGTTACCCTAAGCAGGATTCCCACAAAAACTGTGCCTTACAATCCTGGATTTCAAATTATAACTAAGATGTGCTCACAAAATATACCCCCGTCAACACGCACACACACACACACACACACACAGAGCTCCAACTCCAATTACTATTCTCCTCCGATAGTTTTTCGTGCGTTGTGCTAAGGAACATGTTATGTCTCCCGCCATATTTCCTTCCACCGGCTTTGACTTGCATCCTTTTAGCTCTACGTTAACAATACGAAAAGCTGCCACATCCATCCGCGAATTAAAAGAGCAACAAAATAATAGTATCCTTGTAAGAGGCCGTGGAGGCCCATAGGGTTGTGAGACGTCGAGGCTCCCACGTTTTATAGAAAATCGACTCACAGATGGCGGTGAGGTTGTAAGCCTTACACGCCGGCCGGCCACCCTTTACCCCCAAGAAAATTCCTAGTACTCATTTCTGTTAGAGGCTCAGTCGACCCCAGGGCTACAAAACAAGAAAGACAGAACGAAATCAAGTAGCTTATCCAGTAGTGGGGGACGGCATATGAAACCTACGTCTAAGCCCACTGCTTCGGTCTCCTAGAGACCGACCTTCCTTCTCTGTGGTTGATTTTTTGTTTATCCTGTTGAGTTCGATAGCAGGATACTCATTCAAGAAGTGAGTGAATGGGTTCGTAGGCGCTATTTGCCCCTTAGACGTCAAGACATTCTTTACTAATCATATTATGAAGTTAAACAAAATTAATCATCTTAAAACTGTACGGTGGTCCGACTAAGGTGTATAAAATTGCAATAAGAGCAGGCAGGTGCCCGTGGCGGCTGTTGGAGTTGTGACGTGTTGAGTAAGGTGAGAGTGTGGTTTTGTACCGTGAAGCAGGCAGCTGCTGGAAGGAAGCGCCCACTCAGATTCCAATAAGAACAGTTCCGAATGAAATTCATGCATACTCAAGCTGCTAAGTAGCTCGTAAAGAATTATTTACTGGAGATGTTTTTCATAGTTATAATCAGCCTAATAGCAAACCTGTCGCTATAAACCACATGAATGGGGTGTGGTCACTGTGAACCGCTTCGCCGCACGAGGCGCAGTCGTGTCTACATGAACCCCCGTCATGATTTATGGGGAAAATCCCATTTCTTCACATAAACTTATGTCCTTTTGTTTAAGCAGCCTCTGCCTTGCATCTAGGAACAACATGTCTTCCTATTGGTGAGACCTCTCCGTATAATACGTGTAATAATTCAATCTAATTCAATTTCTTTTATTTACTACTAATAATAATACAGTTCTTAATTATTTATGCGCCAAGTCAACAGCTACAAGGCCAATTACAGACAGAGCACAATGTAGATACTGGGAATTACATTACAGACTAACAAAGACGTAAAGACAGCAGCCACAAGGCCAGTGTCGGAAATAGCACAGTGGAACGAATGTTGCTTCTGCCTTGCATAACAAAGAGAAACGTCAGAGCAATAAGCTATAAGGTAGTTATGAGGAAACCTATAGAAATGACGAAAGCGATGGAAATTAATTAAGTATTAATTTATTTTTACGTTCTGACACACTTTAATAATAGAGGCTATCTAGAGACATTTTCGAAGTTGAACCGATGATGTACCAATAAATTATTTAAGCAGATATTTTGTACGTTGAATTGTGTATACATTTTTGGGGGCGGGCTCACTCTGTAAAAGGTAAAGGTATTCCTGTAACAGGCCATGGAGGCCCATAGGGTTGTGAGACGTCGAGGCTCCCACATTTTCTAGACAGTCGACTCGCGGATGGCGGTGAAGTTGTCAGCCTTACGCACCGGCCGCCCTTTACGCCCCAGAAAGGCTCCTGGTACTCATTTCTGTTAGAGGCTGAGTTGACCGCAGCGCCGTAGTGCGGCTGGAAGCGTCAAGACGTCTTCATAATAAGAAGATGCGCCAGTAAATGAATCTGAGAAATCCAGTAAATGTGAAAACAAACTGTGATAAGGCGAAGCTGCTTTGATTTCAACTACGTATATCGATATCCTTGCCCATCACGTTGGCAACATTAGCGCACCCAGCAGGAGGTGCACGTTTAATTGAACAACAACAATAACTAAAAACTGATTTCCTTGAAGAAAATTCGGTTTCTGTAGTGAAGTATTAGGGCGTGGTCTCTCCGCCATTTTCTTTCAAGTCGAAGAAAATGTTAGGAACCCACATCGGACCTCCACGTTGTCACTCGGTCACTTGAATTCTCCAGAGAATTTCTTATTTTCCCCCTAACCCTTTTCTCTCGTCTTCCCTTTTAATTGATTTCGTCTTCAATTTCGGAGTCTCGTTTCCTGAAATTGGTTTATCGCTGGACTGAGTAATTTATCTGCAAGCACACTCATCTTATCTTCTCTGTCGAGTCTGTTGCATTTTGCAGTGGCTATTTGTTCGCTGTCTTACCCACTAAGGGACACCTATCAGAGGATAAGTGGTACATATCTCTTCAGCGTTTAAATGGACCTATGTCCAATACTTGTTAACCAAAAATTACTTTGTTCGAATTGAAGCTCTTACATGGATGAAAATAAGGAGTACCGTCTCCCAGAATGTGACGCCGTGTAGTCCGATAGAAGTTCAGAAACATTTCGGATGAACGTACTATCTCCATTTTTAGGGTCGAAGAGTAAGCCAAGCAACTAAACAGCAAGACAAACCGTGCTGCCCCTACCATGTTACTTTACAGATGTCACAGGAATCGAACACTCTTTCCTTGCGGTTTTGACACTACGCTTAGAATTGTTTGCAATAAAACTTACAGTTTTCATCAGGTGTTTACAGTAGATCTTAAAGCACGTGATAGTCCAGTGTGTCAAGCTTCACGATTGCTTATGTCCTTCTTCCTCGTTGAATAGATATTTCTATATATATCATGACATATAGACCCAATTCTGGGCAACGGCTCGGTAAACACATTCCCGCAGGAGCCACCTCGCGCAACAGTAGGACGTCCATTGCTAGGCAGCAAATCAGTAAACACACCTAAAACAATACGGGACAATAGAAGACGGTGCTTTCCGTGGTGTTCGCCCCGAGGCTATATAACGAGGAGTTCCAAGGGAGCAGTTAGTTGTCAGAAGTTGAGAGAGTTCAGGTGAAGAAGAGTTCATTTGCGTGAGTTGTCGTGAAGTGAGCAGAGTTTTGGAGATGGCAGTCGAAGGTAATTGAGAAGAAATGACAAAGAAGGAATTAGTCGGTGAAAAGAAGACTTCATTTGTGATTTTAAGTGACAGTGAGCCGTTGCCAGGATACGAATAATGAAGACTAAACACCATAGTGCGTGTGTGTAACGGTAACTGTACTGCGTGTAGTCCCGAGTCGTATAACTAAGGTGTCAATAACCCCAATCACCCAAACCAAAAACCGTCTTATAAGTCACGCGCAAACCCCTACCCGTTACAGTATGATTCAATTCTTGTTTTATTTGCATCCTCCTATCCTGTCGCAAGTAACTTGCCAGCTAATTGACTAACAAACTAACTTACTAACAAACAAACATCGTAGTGCAAGGCCTTTGCTGGAAAATTGACAACAGCTCAGGTGGTCAAGGAATTTGCAGCCTTTCGCGGAACCCAAAGCTTCTTTACCTTGTTCACGAAATCCAGTCAATGAACTCCAGTATTTCTTGTGACCTACACATTCACAACAGTAGTGTCATGACAACAACGTCGTAATTCGTTTGTGGCCTATTTTGCGACGCTGTCTATATCTCAAACTATATAGCGTCGAATGTAAGATGATTGGTGTAAAATGAACTGAAGCGGGCTTGGAAGAGATCTGCCATGACCTAATCGAAGTACAATCCCGGCATTTACCTGGGAGGTCTGAGGAAAACCACGAAAAAAACTCAGGACAGCCGGTGCCCCGAATATGAATTAAATAAACCCTACTTATAATGTACCCGGATACAACGGACAAAATATGATTGTGTATAATTGTGATTTTTAGAGGCTTTGAGCTACTACGAAGTTTTTGTATTTATAAAAGGGAACCCCAGTAACAAATTTGGCGGTGAACACTGTATGTTTCTATGTTTATTATGTTTATTGCGTGCATTGGCTATGTATAGCGGACAGCCTGCCTCTCCCTTTACTCGATTGTAACGAGGGTTTTCTGTATAGAACATTACCACTACACTAACCTGCTCGGTGGTCGCGCCATAGTTCAAGCGGTTAGTCGCTGGCTTCCCACCGCGGCGGCCCGGGCTCGATCCCGGGTCTGATCAAGTGGGATTTGTGGTGGAGAATGTGGCGCTGGGGCGGGTTTTCTCCGAGTACTTCGGTTTCCCCTGCCAATCTTCATTCCACCAAATTCTCCATCATCATAATCACCAGGGGCAGGCTACAATAGGCCAATCAGTGGCCGCCGTGCCGAGTGGACCCAGTTGGACTCCACCCCCCACTAAGCAAATTTAAAAAGAAAATTAAAATTTTAAACCTGCTCGGTGACGATGGTAATGTTAGTGTTATAAATCTCTCTATACATTGTAACTGCATTACTGTTGCGCGAGGTAACGGTAACACACTGCGCCGAGAGATAGCAGTAGTTGCGCGTAGTACTAATTCTGCCACTAGGTGGATCTGCAAAAGGAATAGTCTCTCTGTCGTCAGCTGTCATAACTTTCATGACGAATGCTTGTTTAAAAGAGCTTCTTAAAACTTGTAATTTGTGTTTCTTTTCTCAGTGTTATGTTGTAATTGGATTGTGAGCGTGTGGTGCCCCTGGCATGACATAAATCACCAACAAATTGTGCTACTGTACTGATTAGCCGATTCTCTTGCGTACATCCCGTCCCTGGTTACCATTCCCACCACGCGTATGCGCCCGGAACGTATTCATATATCCACTTGATATCCATATTATTATGACCAATACAAATATTTCCCCTCACAGCAGTGCATGTATTGACTTGAACCTGTTGGCAAATTAGCACTGTTTGTTTTGCTAAAAGCCAGCAAACATAGTAATGGCTACCTCTTTGACGGTTACAGCTTCGTTTCTGATCATGGACAGGGGATATGGTTACGTCACATGATGTATAGAAACCTTACACACTACTGGACCATGTTTGAAGTGTCAATTACCAACAGTGGAAATTTATATACGTGCATTTGTAAGGATTCAGTGATCAACAACAATTTTGTGTTTGTATATTGGCAAAATCCTAACCCTCATATATGGACTATATCGGGTCGAAAGACTTACATGATTTCATTAGGCCTGGTTTTGTTTCCTGAAGTATTCACAGGACATGAATTTTTCTTTTGTGCGTTAATAACATTTTGGAGCACGCGGTAACGTGGTTGGTTGAGGCACTATGCTGCAAGTCAGAAGGTCGAGGGCTCGATTCCTGACGAGGTCATTAGATTATTCTTTCAATTAACCTAATCCTTCAAGCCGTACTATGGCCCTGGGGTCGACTCAGCCTCTAACAGAAATAGGTACCAGAAATATTACTTGGGGTAAAAGGGGGCCGCCTAGCGAAAGGCTGACATCCCCACCGCCATCTGTGTGCCGATTTTCTAGAACAGGCATGTTCAACGAGTCGATCGCGGAACGATTGTTGGTCGATCTCATAGGCCTATAAGGAAATTATACGTGGAAAGCATGTAAATTCACTTGTAATATAATATGATTATATTCAGATTTTGAAGGGAAAATACGTATTAAAGTAGTCTGTACTTTCAGTGTATGTTGCTTTTACAATAAACATCATGTGTCGTGTTATTATTACAAGTATTTTTGCTTAAAGCGAGGTACGACGATAGGAAGGGGTGGTAGATCACTGGCAGTTTTGACACTAAATAGTCGATCACAACCTGTTTGAAGCTGGAATCTGCCTGGTCTAGAACATCTCACAACCCTATTGGCCTCCACGGCATGCTACAGGGACTTATGTCTACGCCGATATGTCCCAAGTTATCTCATTACAATCTCATATGCGGGTATCTCTCTATGTTTCTCCAAGTCCCGCTTATCTCATCCTCTTTATTTTGATCACCCGAATAAAGTCTGGTAGTAATTGTAGAGGAGCTCACTGTGTTATCTCCTTTCGGATCCCTGTCAGGTTCGGACAATCTCTCCAGCACCCTCTGCCTGGCACGCTCCTTCAGGGTCAGAGACCACAGAATATTTCATTCAAGTTGTCTACTAGTTACGGAGATAATAGGGCCGCGTCATAGTTCAAGCGGTTAGTCGCTGGCTTCCCACCGCCGCGGCCCGTGTTCGATCCCGGGTCTGGTCAAGTGGGATTTGTGGTGGACAAAGTGGCGCTGGGACAGGTTTTCTCCGAGTACTTCGGTTTCCCCTGCCAATCTTCATTCCACCAATTGCCCCACAATCACCCTCACCTATCATCTGGGGCTGGTACAATAGGCCAGAAGTGGCCGCAGTACAAGGGACGTGGTCCCACCCCACTAGTTATAAAAAAAATACGGAGATAATAGGCGTAATATTAGGATGAACGTACAGACACGACATCTCCGTTACGCGTTCATTTCATGCACTTCGCAAAAGTAACTCGTAAAATTTGCCAAATTTACAGCTGACATATCCTTTCAGATCCGCCCCTTGCTGCTTGAACATCATAGTCACCATTGATCCAGCGAAGCAATTAGCTTGGCTGCATCGTTACTCCACACAAACAGCCTGTATAGTGGCGACACTTGTGGAGAACTTGTGAACTGCTATGGCCCTGTTTAGTGTTCCCGTAAAATAAAGCAAATGGAGGAGCCTTGTAAGACATAACAATGAACACGAAGAATCGCGGCAAATCTGTGCGCCTTGGCTTTTGTGTAACATAAGGGGGATGCAGTGAAACGAAGCGTTTTATGGCTGACTTTTGGGGCTCACAGCCCGGCTTGTGGCCTTGACTTCTTCAGCAACGATCTGTACAGACGGCGTCGTAAGTCAGGGTGTTTCACGGCTGAATTCAACAACGGCATTTGTCTCACCGTAGCTCCTCACTTCATTTCTTTACTTTTTGGGTTTATGGTCCTGTAGGAACTTTCCACCATTAAAACGTCGCTGAGGAAGTTGCATTCATGTCCTTCTTTCTTCATTTCTTTTCAGTTCTCTTTTCTTCTATATTGTTTTCTTTCCACATATTTACTTTTATTTTCCTTCCTTTTTTGTCTGCTATTTAATTTCCTTCCTTCTATTTTTTTCCTTTTACTTATCTTTCTTCCCTTTACTCCTTTTATATTAGCTCTCCTTTTTTTTTATTTTATTCCTCACATTTTCTTCTTAATTCCTTTCCTTCTCTTATTTGTTCTTCCTTCCTTTCTTCCCACTTCCATTTATTCTTCTCTCCTCTCTTACTTCCTTTGCTTTATTCCTAACTTTCCTATCCTCCAGGCTCATCCTGGGATAGTACCTTGATTAGGCCACTACCGCTTCCTTCCAGATCCTTTGCAATTCATCATCGACCATCCTAGCCTAGCTGATAGCGCCGTACAATAACCTACAGGCAAACATTTTTCCCTGTTTTTGTTTATCCTCATTTTGTTCCGCCCTGTCCCCCCCCCCCTCTCCTCGGAATTCGGATCTTTCAGCACACGGAGGAACGTCCCACGGGTTGTTCACCACTAATTGTCCCGAAATGTAAGGCAATCCTGCTGTGAGCCTTATCAGAGGAAGCGCTCACCACGCAATTAGCAGTTGTCTGGCGCACAGCCCTCCTCCGGCCTCGCGATGCTTGTGGCAAGCTCCGAGACACAAGGGACTAAGTGCCTGTGCACAAGACAGCACTGGAACCATATGTGTCGTGTCTGAAGATGCACAAGAAAGGACGCAGAACAGATTACGTTAATAGTTCTTTGGGGCACGCGGTAACGCGGTTGGTTGAGGCATTATGCAACAAGTCGGAAGGTCGAGGGCTCGATTCCTGATGAGGGCATAATTTATTTTTTTCAATTAACCTAATCCTTCCAGCCGCACTATGACCCTGGGGTCGACTCAGCCTCTAACCGAAATGAGTACCAGGAATTTTCATGGGGTGTAAAGGGAGGCCGGCGCGTAAGGCCGACAACCTCACCGCCGTCTGTGAACCGTGTGTCTAGAAAATGTGGGAGCCTTGAAGTATTACATCCCTATGGTCCTCCATGGCCTGTTACAGAGATAGCTTTGCTTACTTTTTACAACAGTCGACTTTATGTCGAAGAGATTTATATTATGCTGTATACATAATTGCTTAAGAGGCGTTGGTTACTGGTTAAAATTATCTTCAGACCCTGAAATTGACTTACTGCATGCATTTTATATCTCCCTAGTGACATTAGCAGAATCTGTGTCCAATTTGTGGNCCCCCCCCCCGCCACTACCCCGTTTCTCCTTTGTCCATCACAGAAGACACTTCGATGACCGTGTGGCGACTGACAGCCCCAACCCCATTCTTGAAACACGCTTCAACACAAGGGTGAGACGCCGTCCTAATCACGAAACAAGTTACATATACAAGTATTCCTGAAGCATAAAGCCGGTTCATTGATTGATCTGGATTCTTTGCGTCCTCTTCTCGTGTTCCTCACTATGAATCATCCTAGTGTCTGTCCACTCATTGATGGATCGGTGGTCATTAATTTCTCATCAGTGTTGTACTAATAAGTGTGACCATCACTGAAGAGGATGCTCAATTCAGTTTTGCGAACCACGTATTCGTATGGTAATGTGTTGTCATGTGCAGGCAGAATATTTAGCAGGCTTCGCTTGTTTAATTTCCGTAGGTACGCGTTTCCCACAATCGGCCGTGCGAAGTGAAATCTGTTAATGTAGCACTCAAATGGAAATTGCGTTTCTGGCGTGTGGGATATGCTGACACGATTTCAGGAAAACGTCGAAACTGTGCATTGTGTTCTTGTCAGGCTTCTAAAAGACTTTATTGTTTAATTTTGTGGGCAGGGTATATTACCGGCGGAATCAGAAGCTAATAACGGTGTTTTGGTTTCGTTCAAGTCACTGTCACATGTGTTACTCAATTTAAAGCAAATGGCTTCAAAGTTTTATGAATCCTTAATTAACAAAATAGTAGTTTCAGAGGTTCACAATTAACACTGGAGCCGACCACAGTGGCCGCGCGCTCTAAGGCAGAATTATTTTCGCTCGCTCGAACCCAGAGATCGTGGGTTCGAATCCCACTCAAGGAATGGATGTCTGTGTGCGTTTATTCTATGTTTATGTTGTTCTGTGTGTAGATAGCGGCCTTATAACGGGCTGATCCTCCGTCCAAGGAGTCCTACCGACTGTGTCTAGGGTTAAGAAACTGAAAAAGCGGCCAAGGTCCAACAAAAGGACTGTAGAGCCATAGATAGGTAGACAGACAGACAGATAGACAGACAGACAGACAGATATATAGATAGATAGATAGTTAGATAGATAACACTGGACCACTTTTAGTGGGTTTTAATGAACAGTGGCGTAGAATTCTTAATGAATTCTTCATCGCCGTTTCGTCTTATGAAGAAAATGACAAGAAGAGGCTTGACTAACCACGACTCGGTTTCAGAGGGTTTTAATTGACAGTGGAGGAGTTTCAGATGTCCCATATTAACAACGTAGGAGTTTCTTATTTACAACTGCGCAGTTTTAGAGGTCATAAGTTAACAACGAGTCTCTTGCATAGGTCCTTTATTACAAAGTGAGCAGTTTAAGAGGTTCTGAATTATCAGTGGGGCAGATTTAAGGGTCGTTGATTTAACAGTGAAGTCTCTTAGGTATTGTTAATTAACAGTGGAACAGTTTAAGAGGTCCTTATAATTTTAACCCTGTGATCCCAAACAAATATTTGTAAATCGGAAATCCATGGAAGTGTTGTAGTAATGCCATAGTATAAATCTCCAAGCCGATCGCTGTCGACGCGCGGTCTAAAGCATGAAATATCTTCACTCGCTCGAACACTGGGATCGTGGGTTCGAGACCCACTCAAGACATGGTTGTTTTTCTGTGTTTATTTTGTGTTTGTGTTGACCTTGTAGGTAGCGGCCTTGCGGCGGGCTGAATCCCCATCCAAGGAGTTCTACCGACTGCCTAAAGCTATAAGACTGAAGTGAAACGAAGCGTTTCACGGATGCCCTACGCCCCAAGTGGGAGCAGCAGGAACAGATAGGTAGGTAGGTGGGTGGGTAGGTAGGTAGGCAGGTGCGTGGTTAGGTAGGTAGGTAGGTGGGTGCGTGGGTGGGTAGGTAGGTAGGTGCGTGGGTTGGTAGGTAGGTAGGCAGGTGCGTGGGTAGGTAGGTAGGCAGGTAGGTGGGTGGGTAGGTAGGTGCGTGGGTAGGTAGGTGCGTGGGTAGGTAGGTGCGTGGGTAGGTAGGTAGGTAGGTGCGTGGGTTGGTAGGTAGGTAGGCAGGTGCGTGGGTAGGTAGGTAGGTATGTAGGCAGGTGCGTGGGTAGGTAGGTAGGCAGGTGGGTGATTAGATAGGTAGGCAGGTGAGTGGGTAGGTAGGTAGGCAGGTGCGTGGGTAGGTAGGTAGGCAGGTGCGTGGGTAGGTAGGTAGGCAGGTAGTTACTCGTAGACTTCCAAGGTAATCCCTTCACACATTTACCCCCCATTTGTTCCTTTCCATTGGTGCTGCAAGGATATACGCCATAGGCCCACTAAACAAATGACATAAGAATTATTGAAACAAGCAGCTGTTTTATTAAAGAATTGTCATCGAGCAATTCAGTACACAATTACCCCAGCTGGCTGTAATACAGATTGTACCCACTTCGAATCATGGCCGAAAATGGACTGTCCAAGCTGCAATTATCGTAGTTTTTCTCAGTCCTTCCAGGACAAAGCAAGATCTTAGAATAGGACATAGCTACTTCCTTCCACATTCTTCGCCAATATTAATCGTCCTAATACATCTCTTTAGACACTAAATAATCTCAGGAGTTGATACAGCATCGTAACAATAACCAAATAAATAAATTACTTAAATGACTTGATTATCTCAAATAATCCCAGGATTTTACGTGTTTAGTTGTCGTTATTGTGAAACACCCAGTAGGCACAATTTTTTTCTTGGTGCGTATTGCTACTGAAGCGTGAGTGATTGCTTTGACTGTGTGTCCATAGATGGCACATGCGTGCAGATCGTTCTTCTTTTGTTATCCTGTCGCCCTTAGCGACGAGAAGGAACCTCCCCGGTAGTTGACCAACTGACCGCCAGGGGGTATATTGTTGTTTGAGATGGATTACTACAAAGTAGCCAACATTACCGACCGTTATCTGACAGTCGATTTGAACTGAGAATGATTGTCCCAGGGAATATTTGTAAAAAGAATAAGAAAAGGACAGAACAAAAACACTACTTTGGGCTGAAGACGAATGTTCTTGACATTTTTTTAAGTCACGTGATGTCCAAAATTTATCTGCTATTGGAAGTAAGAGGCCATTGCTTGTAAAGTTTATATACGATGTGTAACGATTTTTAACGACTCATGTTCACCCCATGTTCGGGATAAAGGCGAACTCGTATCCATTTCGATTATCTGTCATGTAATCCTTAATTGCCGATTACTTATTTATTTACGTGATGAACTCAACAGCCAGGGACTAATTATAGTCATCACGAATACAAAAAAACAACACAAACAGACAAACAAACAAGAAGCTAAATAGATTGATGTTATATAAATTTAATTGTAAACATAAGAAACTCCGTGGCCTGTAGTCCGCAAGCGAACTATACCAACCGAGCGACCGCCGCTTGTCGGCGAAGTGAGTGCCAACTTTAGTGGATAGAGGGTGTCGCGTGCTCAGCGCAACGGATTACCACGTCCGTTCATCTCGGTTTTCTGAACCGGAACCGCTATTTCCTTGAAATAGCTCCTGAATTGTCCTCAGGAATTGTCCTCAGTAACACCGCCTCTGTGGTCTAGTGGTCAGAGTTTCTGGCTACTGGTAAAGAGATCCCGGGTTCGATTCTCGGCGCTACTAGATTTTCTGAGAAGTAGTGGTTCTGGAACGGGGTCCACTCAGCCTCGTGAGGATAATTGAGGAGCTATTTCAAGAAAATAGCGGCTCCGGTCTAGAAAACCGAGATTAACGGCCGTGGAGATCGTTGCGCTGACCACGCGACATCCTCTATCCGCTGTTGGCAATAACTTCGCCAACAAGCGGCGGTCACTCGGTCGGTATAGTTCGCTTGCAGAATAAAACTACGAAGTTTGTTTGTTTTTGTTTTGTCCAACGATAACATTTATACGTTGTCACGGAAATATACTGGTTGAACGCGGTAGCGTAGTTGGTAGAGGCACTATGCTCCAAGCTGGAAGGTCGCGGGTTCGATTTCCCATGACGTCACTATATTTTTCAATTGACCTAATCCTTCCAGCCGCACTGTGGCCCTGGGATCGACTCAGCCTCTAACAGAAATGACTTTCAGGAATCTTCCTATGGGTAAAGAGCTGCCGGCCTGCGCGTAAGACTGACAACTTCACCGCCATCTGTGAGCCGATTGTCTAGAAAATGTGAGAGCCTCGATGTCTCACAACCCTATGGGCCTCCACGGCCTGTTACATGTATATCTTTTACTTTTACCTGTTTACCGTGGAAATATACTAGCAGAAGACGGTTCTTTATGTAAGAACGGCATGGAAATATTAAAACTATTAATTACATCACTAAGAGATTTTAAAAATTCTAAGAAACGCAAATTTCTTTGAGAATCTCTACCAAAATTATAATGTAATTGCAACAATACGAATGTTCATTTTATATTCTTTATAATTACATAATTTATGATTTTGCTTTATTCCCTAATTCATACGTTACATAAGAAAGTTCAATTTTGTAGGAGGTAAGGTGAAGTTATAGCCGGCCACGGTAGCCGAGCGGTCTAAGTCATGCACTGTCTTCCCTCGCCCGGAATCCGGGATCGTGGGTTCGAATTCCACTGAGGGCATGGATGTTTGTGTACGTTTTTCTGTGTTTGTGTCCAGGTAGAGGCCTTGCGACGAGCTGATCACCCGCCCAAGGAGTCCTACCGAATGTGTAAGATCTAGAAAACCGAAATGAAACGAAGAGCTTCATAGAGGTAGGCCTAGGCCCACTGGGGCTGTAGCGCCAATGAAAAAAAAAAGGTGAAGAAAAACAATCCCCGTTACGCATTCCATAGGAGGCTGAGTGAACCCCAGAGCCTGTCCGGACGCTGCCCGGAATGACCCAGCCCGTAGCCCGTCGCTATACCGACTGAGCTGTAGCGACTCCGTAGTGTTAGCATAATAGGAGGAAATGAATTTTAATTACATCAAGCTAAAATTTACTTTGGATGACTTTCACATTATTTTGACCATTAATCCTGAACTGACAAAATCGTTTTTCACTTTCATTATGTGACGAAAGCATGGGTTGCGGTTTCCATTATTTTTAACCCCTCCCCCTTCCACTTACGAAAACATTTTGATGAACCTTACCCGTTATCGGCTACGCCATTTGTCTTTCTGTCGGTGTGTGTCCGGAAACATGTCAACTCCGATCTCATCGGCTGCAAACACACTCCAGGCAAAACACGTACACACACACACACACACACACACACGCTAACATAGAGAGGGTGCAATGCACACAAATAAACATGTCAAAGTTGTTGAAAGACAGATCCAAAATTGCATCCTCACTTCTCTTACGAAATTACAAGTCAGGTGCACTTAAAATAGACTCCAGACAGAGAGACAGACAGACGGACAGCTGTTGCAATACTTGTAAGTCCTTTCTCCCGATACGTGCTCTATCATGGCATAGAAAAACCGGGGCAATGTACCACAGTGTGAAGAATAAATATTCTCATAATAGATTATTTCTTATTACATGCAGTGCAGTGGCGTTATATTGACACTCCAGGCAGGGGCAAGAGACTTTTCTGTACTCCACAGCTTCCAGACTGGCTCTCTGATCCGCCCAGCCTCCTATCCAGTGGGCACCAGGGGTAAAGCGCCAGGGGCGTGAAGCTGACCACTCACTATGGGGGTCGTTTTTCTTATATTCTGTGTAACACACACCACAAGACACGGTTTACACAGAATATAAGAAAAACGACTCCCATAGTGGAAGAACCACACGCAAGTTTTAATTAAGACACATAAGATGAATAATCTTAACAAGTTTTTGTGTGTGTAAATTTATTATAGTTGACAAATACGTACTTTTTAAATACTTTTTAAATAATTTTATAAAGGCAAGCAATGAAATAGATTAGCGTAATTAGGGCACCTGATGATGGCACTATGTTGCCGAAACATGTCGTGAAGTAACAGGTGAAACTGAGTGCACTACCAGACGGCCACTGTATACATATCATGGAAGAAAATCAGTGCAACAGGACGCTAAAATACAACATTATGCATATGAGTCCTATTCCGAACGGTTTCCGAGATCTTTCACTGTACAGTTCCAAATTGTTGACAAGAAAGATATATGATTTGAGGTTTTCACGGCGGTGACTATGAAGAGAACAGTCTTCTGGGATGTGGCGCCGTGTAGATATTGTGTTAACCGACGTTTCGGAGGAACGTATCGCCTCCATCTTCAGGGTAGAAGAAAAAAGAAGAAAATCCGCAAGCGAAGAACCGGTGTGAGCAGATGCAAATAGATTAATATGTAGTCTAATTGTTTATTGCATATTGTTCAGGTGACAAAGTTGGTAAAGTTTCTCTAGTATAATACATTTGCGAAAATTCCACCGTCAACATCAAAGCGCTTTGGAACTCGCGTGAGGACATGGCGTGTTGCTCGTCTGAGTGTATCTTGGCGGTCCTTTGTGCGTGCTACATGCCCTTCCCATCTCATCCTCCTTGTTTGATGCTTCTAATTATACTTGGCTGAGAGTACAAGTTATGGAGCTCCTCATTATGCAGTTTTCTCCAACCTCCCGTCACTTCATCTCTTTTCTATCCAAATAATTTCAACACCCTGTTCTCAGACACCCTGTTCCCCTCTTAGTGTCAGAGATAAATTTTGACAACCATATAGAACCACAGGTAAAATTATTTTGAATATTATAATTTTTACGTTTCTAGACAGGAGANTTTCAAAAAAGGAAAAGAAAAAAAAAAAAAAAAAAAAAAAGGAAAAAGGTTCTGGACTGAATTCAGTCCCCTCTTAATTTCCTCCTGAATCACATTTGATTTATTACTGTCACTTCCAAATATCTGAACTGTTCTACATTTTCAAAACATCTGTTAGCTATTTCTATGTCATGATTTTATCCTGCATTCTGGTGACGAGATAGTAACATATACTTAGTTTTCTCTGTGTTTAATTCTAGACCAACCTCTTTACTTGCGTCCTAACAGAAAGTTTATTTAAATGTGAGGAGAGAAGGGCGGGAGGGGGCGAACTGTGTTGCAGGAACTAACAGCACATGTCTGCATCAGTATAGTCCATTTAGCCTCTCAAGACATTTTGTATGAGGAATGCTATGTTCTTCCTCATGTCTCCGCACGGCGCCGAAGCTGACAGGTGACTGACGCCCCTATCTGCGCCATTACTTTGCTTCACACGTTTCGTTTTAATGAAGAAATATACAGAAGTTTGGCTAATATCACTGCTAAGAGGCAGTCACGGCCCTCAGAAGTGAGCGTCACAGTAGAGTGTGCGGAAGGTCTCCGGTTAGAATCTCGATCGAGACATGGCTAATCTTGTTGAGGGTTCTCAGTTGAGAGATTTGAGATTTCAGCGACAGCTGAAGATTCATATTGTAGTATTCTGTTTTATGACATAGTGTCATAGTACCAACGTTTCGGAAGAAGATACTGTCACGTGTAGGGTGGGACGCGTGACGAAAATAACGGGTTCTAGTTCGGATGGTAGGTTTTATTAACACCTTCCTTTACGTACTCTCTGAAGTACAGGCACTACAGCGCTACCGCTGATTTACGCACTTTTCAGTTCACCGTTGCACACGCACTAGGATTCTCAGTTTCCATTAGTCGGCTCCTAGCAACGGACCTCAACACAAAAACTAGCGCTTCAAGTTACTATGAAGTTTTCTTGTTTTCAATCACTCTGTACTCCTCTGCCCCAATCTACACAAGTCACTAAGGACATGTTCCATTCTCGTCCTTGTATTTTCAACTGCTCCGAGCTTGTAAATTCTCTTCTATGAGCACTCTGCACAGACCCCACAGAAAACTCATGGCCGTATTATTGATGACGTCACCGCGTTGCATAGCACGGTCCAATACGCGGAAATATGTTTGCCGAGCCGTTGCTTAGAAACGGATTGCATAACCCAGTTGTTATATTTTTGCTTGCGTGTATTAATTAAAACCGGATGTTTTTGTTCCCCAACCGTTCCTGCATGGAGTAAATACGCCACAATACTGTCTCCATCTTCGTGGTGGAAGTTGGCGTTTCTTTTAGTTTTCTCAAATAATACCGTGAAACCGCCTCCAGGACTACAGCCTTACCGTGGAGAGGAGGTTTGCTCGCCCCAGTGACCCTGACAGCTATGCTGGCGGGAGCGTTAAGCTCCTGGTAGAGCCACTCATGACACACAGGTCAAAGGATAAGGGCCAGACGAAGTGTAGTCCCTGGTCCTGCAGGTTGGGGTTTTGGCGTGGGTCTAACAACCCCATCCCGGAAAATTTTACTGTAACAAAACCATAGAAGAGGCCACGAACTACACAGAGGTTTATAACGCCTGTAGAAAAATATACCTTGAGACAGTTTTAGTCTACACACATGGCTCTTAATCTGAACTGATGATGATCTAAGCGGATATGGCCCCTCAATCATCGGATCCTTTGCCATGATGATAACTGAGAAAGTGGCTGGGATTAGAGCCCAGAACCCCGGCAGTGGAATCTAAAGGTGGGGGAGTAAGCTCATGGATAGTTTGCGAGCATCACGTTCAGTAACACAATTAAATCTGAGGCACGGGTTTCGAGCCCCCAGCAGGTCGCATTATTGTGACCAGATAGCATCCATCAGTCAACGTCATGAGCCATTGTTTCCGGTCAGAGCGGGATTAATCACGTGGACACACAGACGAGATGGGGGATTCACGGAGATGGCCAGATATATGGAGGGGAGCGCAGGATGAGGTGCAGAGATGTGACAACTAGGAAGAGAAGGAATGATAGATTACAGACTGTAACTATCTACACAGAGAAGAATTCTTTCTTGAGAAGCTGACAGTCACTGAGCTCGCCAAGACATTCCCTGCACTTTATGGAAGCCGAATTTTGATTAAACTGTTTATCGTCACTGATTCCAGGCGAATTCAGACCAGTCCTCACATCCTATTTGAAATCAATTTTTAGCCGTCTTTCCTTTCTTTGAAAAAATAAACGTAGGCTTATGAGATCACCATGCTGTCAATGTGTTTGTGAATCCGCCCTATAAACTTTTGAATATCTGAGCCAATTTTATGAAACTTACTATGTATATCATGGCACCCAAATCCACCTCAACGGCGTACTTCATAAATCCCTCTCATCAGTCTGTGTCCGTATGTGTATGCTCCCTATATTTGCTAGGCAACGATTCGGTAAACAGGTTCCAGCAACAATATTCTTGAATATGAAGAGCAGTGTCTCCTGGGATGTGACGTTTCGGAGGAATTTACTACCTTCATTTTCAGGGTTTGAGAGTAAGCTAAGCAATCAAGTATACTACTGCTTCTTCTGAGATGTGACGCTGTGTAGTCTTGTAGAGGTTTTCCGACATTTTGCTTCCTTTTAATTGTTTGCCTGGCTTACTTTTCGACCCTGAAGGTAGAGGCTGTAAGTTCCACCGAAACATCTGTAATATTATACAAGCTTACACGGCGTCACATCGTAAACGATAGTATCGTACTCTTCGGAAAATCTCTTTACCAGCTGAGCGACTACTAGCTTCTCAATAAGGACACTATTCCATACAGGCTGGGGTACGCGGTAGAATACTTGGTTGAGGCACTATGCTACAAGCCGGAAGGTCGCTGGTTCGATTCCCGATGTCATTGGATTTTTCAGTTGACCTCATCCTTCCAGCAGCACTATGGCCCTGGGGTTGACTCAGCCTCTAACAAATGAGTACCAGGAATCTTCCTAGGGGGTAAAGGACGGCAGGCCGGCGCTTAAGGCTGACGAACTTATCGTCATCTGTGAGCCGATTGTCTAGAAAATGTTGGAGCCTCGGCGTCTCACAACCCTACGGGCCTCCACGGCCTCTTATTTTTTTATTGCTAGTGGAGTGGGACTAAGTCTCTTGTACTGCGGCCACTTCTGGCCTATTGAACCAGCCCCAGATGACAGGTGAGGGTGATTGTGAAGCAATTGGTGGAATGAAGATTGGCAAGGGAGACCGCAGTACTCGGAGAAAACCTGCCCCAGCGCCACTTTGTCCACCACAAATCCCACTTGACCAGACCCGGGATCGGGAAGCCAGCGACTAACTGCTTGAGCTATGGCGCGGCCTCCACGGCCTGTTACAGGGATAACTTCACATTTACCACAGAGACAGTTCAAATACTGCAGACAAGCATGTAGGCTCATTAGAAACGTCAAAGAGGGAAATGCCGTTTCTGCGTGTGTAAATATTTTGAACACGAAATGTAGATAAGGCAGTCTGCATACTGAACTTGTAGAGGTGAGCTGAGCGGTTCTTTACAGCCATTGCGGATGTAATGGAGCCTGCACATGCGATAACGTGGTGATGCTCGGCAGCAGTTTGCTACCTTAACGAGTGGACCTTATTTCCCAGACTGCGCAAATATTCCAGAAACCGGAAATTGAGGCCCGAGGATGCTAATCGGAAGTACTCGTCTCATTCTGGCGTGTACCAACAGTAAGAGCGGTTTATGTTCAGCACCATTGTTATGAGTCATTGTAACCTATATACTAGCACAGTTCTTAAAACGTTCTGCAAGCCGAGAGGAACAATTCACAGCAGGTTGGCATAGCGTCAACTACCGGAAGGTACACAGATCACATCCTGCGCTGGGAACTGGATATCCTGGCTGAGTTATGACGCCGTATGCACTTGTCACTGTTTCAGAGGAACATGCTACCTCCATCTTCGGAGTAAAATGTTTTTCATTCTGATTAATATTTTAGAGATACCTTGTTCGAATCTCGGCTGGGACACCAATCAACCTGTGTTTCGTGGTTTTCGTTAGCCTCTTTACGTATATGATGGATAGTTCCTTAAATATTCCACGACCACTTTCTCCCGCATATGTTCCAATTCATTATTCACTGTCATCCTGTCATTCGACGCTATATACATGATCTGAGTTACCGACAGCGCCTTTAAACAAAATAGAAAAATCCGTGGCATGTAGTCCGCAAGCGAACTATACCGACCGAGCGACCGCCGCTTGTCGGCGAAGTTAGTGCCAACTTTAATGGATGGAGGGTGTCATGTGGTCAGCGCAACGAATCCCCACGACCGTTAATTTCGGTTTTCTAGGCCAGAGCCGCTATTTCCTTGAAGTAGCTCCTCAATTATCCTAACGAGGCTCAGTGGACACTGTTCCAGACCCACTACTTCTCAGAAAATCTGGTAGCGCCGGGAATCTAACCCGGTATCTCTGGATCTGTAGCGAAAAACTCTGACCACTACACCACAGAGGACTAGAAAGTAAAAAGTCAGTTGTCCGACTTCGATCCCAGGTCAGGTCATGTGGGATTTCTGGTACACCAAGTGGAACTTGGGGGAGGGTCTCTCCGAGAACTTCAGTATGCCCTTCCAATTCTCATATCAACAACTGTTCAACATTTATTAATCCTCCTGTCCTTGACGCTGTCTCCATACTGACAGCGTCGCTAAATGACCAACTCAGAAGTAAGGAGAAGAAGTTTAATATCTACCAGTGTTACAAGAGTCTGTGGGAAAATAGCAGTTTAGTGGCAAGATGGCGCACAAATTTCAATGAACGTGCACTGGAAATGGGATGCCCCTGTTTTCGTACAGAAAGTTCGTAATTTAATGCGAAATTCGTGTTTATATGATTTTTTTATTGCTAGTGGGGTGGGACTAAGTCCCTTGTACTGCGGCCACTTCTGGCCTATTGTACCAGCCCCAGATGATAGGTGAGGGTGATTGTGGAGCAATTGGTGGAATGAAGATTGGCAGGGGAAACCGAAGTACTCGGAGAAAACCTGCCCCACAGCCACTTTGTCCACCACAAATCCAACTTGACCAGACCTGGGATCGAACCCGGGCCGCCGCGGTGGGAAACACAGCGACTAACCGCTTGAGCTATGGCGAGGCCAGTTTTATATGGTTAGTACTGCTTGAAATTAAATTCATCTTGCAACGTTTCATGTTTACCTTATCACATCTCATCTAAGTCTGTTTCTAAGCTGATAAATACAGACGAACAGACATGACCTCTCCATTACGCTGACATTTTATATACTTCTTGCAGAGATCGTACGAAACATCAAGTTGCCTAAGTTGCTACCTATAGAGCTCTTCACACAAGCATAGGCAAGAAAAGAACCAAAATTATTGGGCCTCTGAGCTTGAAACGAGACTTAGCTCGTTTTTACATGCAACAGAAGAGTTATCGTGGGAATCACTTGGTCACGTGTACAGGTCCGGTAATGGAGAGGTGAGAATGAGCAGGACTAATCTGCATATCTGTGTTGGGGGAACAAGGGCTTAGTTCGACATCATTTGCTTGGTCATGAAGCCGTGGATATCAGCTGGCTGTAACACCATCTCCCCGCTACGTCAAATACCCTGAAAGTACCTACTTTTTTTTGTCAAGTTAACAGAGTACGTAATAACTGGACATCCTACTTCTGAACTGCAGTAACAGCGTTCTGCCACTCTCGGAGACATCTCTTCTTCTGGGGGTTGCCTTAAGCACGTCACTTCCCATCCTCCAATGTTGCCTTCAGAACAGTTGCTTGAGGCACTGTTACGAGCCGGAAGGTCGCGGGTTTGATTGGATTTTTCAATTGACCTAATCCTTCCAGCCACACTACGGCTGGATCGACTCAGCCCAGCTGTCCCGGCAAAGATATAAGTAAGTAAGTAAGCAATCGTTATTCTGTAGACTTAATATTGTTTCTAGGGCAAGGAATGAGGTTGCATCAGTCTGTACGGCGTCTCATGCCTGCAGAACAAAGTTGGGATAATACTGTTGCACTGGAATTGAACCCACAACTCCGATAAACAGGGCGTGACATGTCGATCAGTCACGTCCTTCATTTGTCGCCTGTTATCACGCATTATGGGGCTCCGGGGGGCGCTTCTTTACGTCCCCGCTGGAGATGAATGGCCCAAAGAGCGAAAAGGGGGGGGGGTCATTTGTTGAACCGTCTTCTCCCAAGGATACCCTTGATCCAAAACTTTTCTATACTTACAGACGTATGGGACAAATACGGGGGCACGCGATAGCGTAGTTGGTTGAGGCACTATGCTACAAGCCGGAAGGTCGCATGTTCGATTCCCGATGATATCATTGGGTTTTTTCAGTTGACCTAATCCTTCCAGCTGCACAATGGCCCTGGGATCGACTCAGCCTCTAACAGAAATGAGTACCAGGAATGTTCCTGGAGGTAAAGGGCGACCGGACGGCGTGTAAGTCTGACAGCCTCACCTCCATCTGTGAGCCGACTGTCTAGAAAATGTGGGATCTACGACGCCTCACAACCGTATGGGCTTCCACGGCCTCTTACAGGGATAACTTTACCTTTTTATGGGACAAATATGTCCCAGTAGGTAGCATATATAATATCTGGGACAAACATATAATAAGCATAATATGATGTTCAAATAGGCATAATTTGTTTGGGTTAAAAGACGTAGATTCAGTATGATCAAAACATCCGAGTTAGGTGTGTTCCAGTATGCATAAACATGTCTGTAACAAATGCAAGGACGTCTCTGACATGTCCTAACTAACTAAGTAACTAACGTCATGGAGCTGAGCCCTTCTTGAGAAGCCGCCAATTGAACAACTACTCAAGAACTTCCCAGCATTTTATGGAACCCGATGGTTCATTACCGTGTTCACAGGAGCCCTCCACTTGTCCCTATCCTGAGCCACATCTATCCAGTCCATAACACCCCATCCTATCTGTGAGATCTATTTTAATATTATCCTCCCACCTACGTCTTCATCTTCCTAGTGGTCTCAATCCTTCTGGCTTTCCCACCCATATCCTCTATGCATGCCTCCATTCGTGCTGCATGCCTTGCCCACCTCATCCTCCTTCACTTGATCATTCTAATTATACCTGGAGAAGAGTACAAGTTATGAAGCTCCTCATTATGCAGTTTTCTCCAGCCTCCTGTCACTTCATCTCTCTTCGGTCCAAATATTCTCCTCAACACCCTGTTCTCAAACACCCTCAGTCTGTGTTCCTCCCTTAATGTCAGACACCAAGTTTCGCACCCACACAGAGCCACAGACAAAATTATAGTTTTTTGTGGGACATACGTAAAAGTGTGTGGGGAGAGCGTTAACCGCGTAGTTGTAGAAGAGCTACGAAATTCCAGCGTAGTTTCGAGATGTGACATAAAAAGCTCTGTATGCGTTTCTGTTGTCTCCTGTGCACATTAGATGCCCTCATTGCATCCTCCTTAATTTGATAACCCTAAAAATATTTGGCGAGGAGTACAAATTACGAACCTCCTCATTATGTAATTTTCTGAAGCATTCTGTTACTCCCTCTTCCTTAGGTTCAAACATTTTCCTCGGCACCTCTGTTCTCAAACAGACTCAATCTGCAGTTCCCTTAATGTAAAAGACCAATTTTGACACCCATACAGAACAACTGAAGAAAAATAAGTTTTTATATCTCCTGATGTTTTCGATTCTTAGACAGCAAACAGGAGTAGGTATGAAAGATTTGAACTGAACCAAATTTATTCATAAAGTCAATTTTTATTTTCTGGTATCGATCCCAAACACTTGAAATTTTCGTAATTTGTTTTGTAGAAGCCTGCCCATTTTGTAAGAAAGTTATTGGAGTACACATACACACATGTGGACGCACAAACACACACTAATGGAAACTCGTATCTTTCCCTGTAAATCTATCTTCATTGCAGTTTTCATAATGCATAAAGTTTTTCTTTGGATTTCCACATACTTTGCCTTACCCTCTTCTCCTTCTAATCTCTCCAGGTGGAGCTATTTGTCATGCTTTTTGGCATATCTTGTGGTTATTTATGGCAGTGTTTCCATAGTGGTCAGTGTGTTTCTGTACCCCAGTCTCCGCTTATCTTAGGCTATTTCCCAAACCGTGCGATATTTGTTTTCGTGGACAGTAATCGGGTGTTTAAGAAACCACTCATCCTTTTCACTGTCACACATTTCGGCATGTAGGCCCATAGCTTGGAAGCGACCACAGAATAAGCTACTATACAACAGCCGTTGCTACGTAACGGCTCCGCCAACAGACCCGAACGCAACAACTTCACTGCAACAGAGGAGTGGATTTTCTTACGCGGTCAGTGCCGAGATAATGCAGTGCAGTTGATGAAGAGATGGATGGTGAGTCAGTGAGTTAGTGAGTTAGTCAGTGAACTGCAGTTCAGTCGTTGTGAGCTGTTGCTATAAGAAGCTGATAGCTGAGGCACGGGGATAGTTCGCTGAACCTAGAGGAAGGAAAACGTCCGCCGTCAAAAGCCGCTACCAAGCAACAGCTAGTGGAGACTGCAACAGACTGAGAACGTTAGTCTGTGTGTGACAGCGATTTGTGAAGTGTAGTAACGCGTTGTATAATGTGTAATAAATCAGATTACAAATCCCAACCAGTCTATAATCACACTCATATCGCGTGACAGTATTACTGCCTCGTATCGCCAATTTTCTGTAAGAGGCGGTGACATGAACCGATTTACACACCTTGAAGTGTATTTTTCACCACGAAGTACTTAATTTGTGTTGGATTCGAGGTTCTTACAGAAGTGGCTATGAAGAGTTCCATTTTCTGTGACATATAGCCGTGTAGCCGTTGTGCCTGCTTCATGCTGGTTTCTTGTTTTGACCCTGAAGATGGAGATGAGATATTCCACCGAAACGTCGGTTGACTTTCAACGGACTATACGGGGTTATATTCCAGAAGATAGAACTTGCCTGGACAGATCATGTTCTTCGAACGTAAAGAACCGACTTTCAGTAGGCCTACGCTTGAATGTCAGAAAAAACGGTAACTATTTTCCCGTCTCAATTCTCTCAGATTTTCTTCCTGAAGAGCGAATAATACTTTCGAAAGATGTCACCGTGTCAGAGTGAAAGGGAAGCTATATGTCACACAATGAAATCACTATAATATTTTAACGGGACAAATACACATTACATTATGCTAAAATCGTTATTAGATAAAATAAAATCAACTAGAAATTATTAATTTGTTTCGAATTTTATCTCTTCACTTAATGCTGATACGACGGGCTACAGACTGGACGACCGGGGTTCGATTCCCAGCAGAGCACGAGATATTTCTCTTCTCCACAGCGTTCAGACCGGCTTTGGGACCTACCCACTCTCCTCTCCAATGGGTAACGGGGGCTCTTTCCCCGGGCATAGAACAGCAGTAGCATGGAGCTGACCACTCACCCCCTTTTAGTGCTGAGGTCAAGAATGGTGGTGCTATACCTCCACTCCCTCATCCGTAATCATGGTGTGGTGCATAAGTAATTATTTTTTTTTCTTGCGATGGGGGGTGAAACTGAACGAAGTTGGTACGTCGGCCACTATTTGGCCTATTGTACCAGCCCCGGATGATAGATGATGATTGTGGAGCAGTCGGTGGCATGAGAACTGGCAGGGGAAACCTGAGTACTCGGAGAAAACCTGCTCCAGTGCCGCTCTATCCACCACAAATCCAACATGACCTGACTTGGGCTCGTACCCTGGCCGCCGCGGTGGGAAGCCGGCGACTAACCGTCTGAGCTATGACACAGCCTAATTAATTACTTAATAAATAATTTTGTCTTCTTAGCTTTTGTACCGCTGACCAATTGATCATTGAAATAAAAGCGTCTTTGTTTTTGTGACATTTCAAATTGTGTCATTGACTTTAGAAACACCCAGTAAACCCATGTCCGATGAGGTAGATGTCTTCTCTAAGAAAAAGAAAAATGTGGAATTCATCTTCGCTGTATTCTCCCCCTCACCCTGCCGAGTTCTCTCGGGAGATTTCCTTGTGGACCTTACACAGCTCATTTGCTACTGGAACAGTCTGCACAGCCTCCAGGGTGGAGTCGTTTTAAAGAGATACCAGCTCCCTGGATGCCCTCCCCCCTCCACCGCCCTTCACCTCACCCTCTTGTATGGACATGCAAGATGAAAAGGTCAATTTGAAGGAATAACAGATACTGAAAGCTTGTGACGTTGCCTCAATTTGTCAAAAGTAAGAACTCTGAAAGAAGCATTGCTTTATTACAGGAAGCGGTTCAAATAAACTGATCCACTACCGAGCAGGCTAGCATAGCGGTTCCGTAATTCTGCAGTGTCTCTTTCTCGTGGCTTTCCTCACTATATCCATGAGAATTCTGAGATAATATCCCGAATTACTTTATTATCGCGACAGTAATTTCCCTTACTTACCCGTTATTCATCATAAGATGATTTCAACTTTACATATACCCTGTAACTGAACAGCGTCGTTAAATAAGCGAAATATGAATCTTGCACCCACTGTACCACTTGCGGTCTTTTCACATTGGCATATGAGATGTGGGATCTGCGCATACTGAAAAACAAGGCGTAGTGATTGAAGTTCGTAGATTATGATTGTCTGTCTATCTATCTATCTGTCTGTCTATCTACCTGTTTGTATATCTGTCTTTCTTCCTATATATGTAATAGGTACATAAAAAATGCGCGTATTCGAATGCAACGTTGTATCAAAATTTCAAAGCAATCGGTGAAGAACTTTCGGAGATTTTCGATCAGGGACAAACGAACATTTACATTTGTATTTATATAAGATATATACCGTATTTACGCATGTATAGGCCGCACATTTTTTGCCAAAAATTCAAGAGGAAAACGGGTGCGGCTTATATTCGAAATATTCGAAATCACACTTCATTTAAAAAAAAATAACGTAGCCAAATTTCGGAATAATTTCTACTCCTGAAATAATATTCCAAGAAAATTATTTTTTCTATAATTTCTGTCTGAAAATTGTGCTGCGGCCTATACACGCACGCGGCCTATACATGCGTAAATACGGTATATGTCTGTATATCTGTCTATCTATCTATCTGTCTCTCTATCTATGTTTGTATATCTGCCTGTCTATCTATCTGTAAATGCACCTTGCCAAGTACCCACCCACCTGTTTGATAACTTCACGGGTTATAATCTGGAACGTGGAAGCTCTCTGTAGCTCAGGACGATGCATGTTAAGCAGAGCAATTTCTCGTTGTGCTACAAGAGTGCACATGTTCCAGACCGCGTGGCTGGGAAACAGACCACCTGTGCCGGTAGTTACGTGGCTGCGCTCTGAACGAATACAGAACGACGCCTATAAAACAGAAAGCGACGGCACTGATGGCAGTTGCACGGGTTACGGCACCTAAATGAACCAGGGGGAGTAATGTACTGTCTGCGTGTGTATTACTGTTGGGAACTGCCACCCTCAACAGCCGTGTGGGGAAACTGCAAGCGTGCGTATCGGACAGGCAGCCCTGAGGAACCTGTTTTCTTTACTTTAATTTAAATATTTAATTTATTTACGTACCCGCTTGTCTATCTGTCTATTTATTTTTGAACCTCTTTATATAATGATGGTGACACGCGGTAGCGTAGTTGGTTGAGGCACTATGCTGCAAGCCGAAAGGTCGCGAGTTCGATTGCGTATGAGATCTTTGGGTTTTTCAATTGAGCAAATCCTTCCAGCCGCACTCTGACCCTGTGGTCGACTCATTCTTTAACATAAATGAGTACCAGGAATCTTCCTGCGAGCCTATTGTCTACAAAATGTGTGAGCCTCGACGTCTCACAACCGTATGGACCTCTGTTGCCTGTTACAGGGATAGCTTTACTTTTTACGTTTTTATATTCTGATGTATGTACTTCGTTTGTTCACGCATTCATTTATGCATTTGCATATTTATTTATGGAGATGCCGCGACCGAGAACGACCTTGAAAAAGATTGACTTACCATGAGACTTCGGAACAGAGTTGACTGACTGTACCATCAAGTACAGCCCCCAGTTATCTCTTTACTAACTGAACTCTCCTCGTCATTCTGACCTTGCGCAGAAGGTCATTATTCGTTTAAAGTTATTAATTGGATAGTTGGCTCGTCTGCTCTTTAAAACATAAAAATTAGAATATACAAAACTATAATTTTGCCTGTGGTTCTGTATGGGCGTGAAACTTGGTCTCTGACATTAAGGGAGAAACATAGACTAAGAGTGTTTGAGAAGAGGGTGTTGAGGAGAATATTTGGACCGAAGAGAGATAAAGCGACAGGAGGTTGGAGAAAACTGCATAATGAGGAGCTTCATAACTTGTACTCTTCTCCAAATGTAATTAGAATGATCAAGTCAAGAAGGATGAGATTGGCAGGGCATGTAGCACGAATGGGGAAAGAAGAGGAATGCATGTAGGATATTGATGAGAAAGCCAGAAGGAAAGAGAACATTAGGAAGACTGAGACGTAGGTGGGTGAATAGTATTAAAATAGAGCTTAGAGAAATAGGATGGGGTGGTATGAACTGAACTGATCTAGCTCAGGATAGGGACGATTGGAGGGCTCTTGTGAGTACGGCAATGAACCTTCGGGTTCCATAAAAGGCAGGCAGTCCGTTTATTAGCTGCGCGACAATTCCAGAAGCACTCTGTTTCACGGAGTTTGTTTGTCATTTGGTTAGTTTGTTCGTTAATCAGTCCGTTTCGGTGACCTACAATTCCCATCAGTATGATAATCATCAGTGGCTGCGTGCAATCATTCATTTTAGGCTAGCTCATAAAACTGCTTCTTTCATATTCGTAACTTCACCGCCAACTGTGAGAAGACCGTCTGGAAGCTGTGGGAGCCTCGACGTCTCACAACCCTAAGGACCTCCACAGCCTGTTTACCTTTACCTTTATATTTGTGCGAAGCTGAACTAAATGTTAGAGAAGAAAGTCGACTTCTGGGATCTGGCGCCGTGTATTCCTCGTTTTAACCGACGTTTCGGAGGAACATATCGCCCCAGAAGACGACTTTCTTCTTAGTCATCCCCGTGAAAACCTCAAAACTTACATAAATATCAGAGAAGTTTATAAGAACAAAGTTGGCAACGACGACGGGAAATTTTGTGAACCCCTGACATGACGTGTCTGCAGCCAGACATAAAAGCGTCTCAGGAATCGATCTCTACTTCCCAGAGTTTAGAATACCTTGGCTTAGCAACTTTTCGCAAACCTGACTTGTGTGCTATTACATTTTACGAACCCGTATTTGCATGGGACGGTGTAGCAGCGAATGCAGCCGGAAATGTAATTATAGAATTTACGGCTGCCCCCCCCCCCAGAAACCGCGTGGGGATCACCGTGGATTATCACCCGTTGTGCCTTCTTCAACCCTTCGCATCATCTACTCCTAACAAAAAGATGGTAGGGGATGATAAAATGGGCAGAAAGGGATAAAGGCGTGAAAAGACTGTTTCTTAATGAGTTAACGACATCGACTGCCTGTGAAATTAGTCACAAAATACGCCTTATAATATTCGCGCGTCAAGGGATGACACAGCTTTCGCAGTAGGATTTCAGAAAAGAAATGTCAGAGGTTGCGGTTGGGGTTTTAGCGTAGGGGAAGAGAATGAAACAGATTACTATTACAGGGGGATTGTAAATAATGAAGCTTGAAAGGGTATTGTATGTATTAATTACTTTTAATTATAATATAATCCCTGTTAGACCCCAGAATTTTATTAAATGCAAAATTACAATGTACTTCGGTGGAGAGGATTTAACGTGTTATAAAGGTGCTTCATTATACAGAACGTGGCAATTCTCTGATCTCAGCAATGCCTCATGTCTGCTGGACGAGGCAGACATTGTCTGTCTGAAACATCTGTGAGGTTACGTCATACCTTGGTAGGCAACCTTAGGGAAGAAAATTCCCTGTGTGATCAGCGAGATCCCCGGTATGGGGATTATGGTTAACATCATATCTGATTCCATCATTCTTGACCTCGCGCACTAGACAGAGGTGAGTGGTCAGCTTCATGTCCCGGCCGCTTAATACCCGGGGGAAAGAGCCCCCGGTACGCATTGGATGGGATGATGGGTGGGCCCCCAAGGCCGCGCCATAGCTCAAGCGGTTAGTCGCTGGCTTCCCACCGCGGCGGCCCGGGTCGATCTCGGGTCCGGTCTAGTGGGATTTGTGGTGGACAAAGTGGCGCTGAGGCGGGTTTTCTCCGAGTACTTCGGTTTCCCCTACCAATCTTCATTCCACCAAATTCATCATCATAATCACCCGGGGCAGGCCACAATAGGCCAATCAGTGACAGCCGTGCCGAGTGGACCCAGTTGGACTCCAACCCCCACTAAGCGAAGAATGACCCTGGGGTCGACTCAGCCTGTAACAGAAATGAGTAGCAGGAATCTTCCTGGGGGGGTAAAGGGCGGCTAGTGCATAAGGCTGACAACCTTACCGCCATCTGTGAACCAGTTGTAGAGAAAATGTGGGAGCTTCGACGTCTCACAACCCTGTTTGCCCTCACGGAATGTTAGAGGGTTAACTTTCAATTTACCTTCACATCCGGATGTTCAGAAGTCGGTATTGGTAAGAAACGAACGAATACAGGGATACGAAGACAAAAGAATCCTATCTTTCCTTAAAAGTAATGACAGTAGGACAAAAATGTTACGAATATAAGTGCTTGCATGTACGTTTCCTTCCCAGTCTCCTACCGACAAGCGCAGGGAAACATGTCGCACAAGAACCCTCATGCACGCACGAACACCACGTTGGTCTCCTATAAGCCCGTCTGTCCCAGTTTTTGTTCGCTCATTTTCATTCTACGAACCATTTATTAATGTCGTAACACATAAGGGAGCGTCGTTACTAATTACGAATAAGATTTATATTACGTTATCATACAATAATGTATTTGAGCTTTCTCCTCGTATATGTCATGCACTCCCCTAAATTTACACGCAATTCTCCCATATCTAATATACCCAAATCGCGTCCTAAGCTCTGTACGTGTTAAATTTTTAATCTGCTGCAAATACTGTCATTACTGGATACAGTGAAACACTTTAATTAAAAAATGGCCTAAGTCTATTCTGTCTTTGTTTAAGCCGTGTGAGGTTCCAAAATTTTAAGAGTTCTATATTGTGGGATATAATGCAGTGTAGTCCGTGGAAAGTCAACCGATGTTTCCGGGGAACACGTCGCCTCCATCTTCAGGGTCCAAGAACAAACCTGGTTAGAGACTAGCTGGAAGCAGGTTGACTTTCAACAGACTTACTTACTTACACATGGAGCTGATTCCTTGAGAAGCCGCCAAATCTGCAGCTACTCAAGAATCTCCTAGCACTTTTTGGAACCCGAAGGTTCATTACCGTCCATTATATGTATACAGTGGCCGTCTTGTAGTGCACTCAATTTCACCTGTCACTTCACAACACGTTTCGGCAACGTAGTGCCATCATCAGGTGTCCCAATTACGTCAATCTATTGCATTGCCTGCCCTCATATATTTTCACAACACCATTTAAAAAGTATTTAAAAAGTCCGTATTTGTTAATTATGATAAATTTACACTCGCTAAAACTTGTTAAGATAATTCATCTTATTTGTCTTAATTAAAACTTGTATGTGGTTCGTTCACTACGGGGTCGTTTTTCTTATTTTCTGTGTAAACCGCGTCTTGTGATGTGTGTTCCCTTCTTCATTACCGTGTTCACAATAGCCCTCCACTGGTCCTTATCCTGTGCCAGATCAATCCAATCCATACCATCCTCTCTAAGATCCATTTTACTATTGTCCACCCACCTACGCCTTGGTCTTCCCAGTGGTCTCCTTCCTTCTGGCTTTCACACCAATATCCTATATGCATTCCTCGTCTCCCCATTCGTGTTACATGCCCTGCCCACGTCATCCTTCTTGACTTGATCATTCTAATTATACTTGGAGAAAAGTACAAGTTATAAAGCTCCTCGTTATGCAGTTTTCTCCAACCTCCTGTCACTTCATCCCTCCACTTCCAACGGACTGCACAGTATTATATCCCAGAAGATAGAACTGTTCATAACAACCTAAAATTCCACACTGCAAAACTCGGTTTGGACAGTCAGTTTCGTCCGCAGGTTTGTGTGTTGTGGCGCACAGGATCTTGCGATGGACAAGTTCGTATTTCGTCTCTTGTTGAAATGATTCAGTACTTGAGAATTAACAAACTTTTTTGGTAATAGTCGGTAAGTGCGAGTAATGTAATGATAGATGTTCTTTCCATGCTTAATTAATTAAGCAGCACAACGCCATGAAAACGCGTCGAGGAGTGGAGATGTGGATCCGCACATTTTTAACCTCTTCACTACAATACCGTACCGCCATCTTTGAGCCGATTGTCTAGATAATGTGGGACCCTCAACGTCTCACAACCCTATGGGCCTTCACGGAACGTTACAGGGATAGCTTTACTTTTTACTACATGGAGATATGTGGTCAGACTCATACGCCGGAAGTTCTGCCACGGTAGCGGGGCCTAGGTACCCACTTCGTGGGCCCCAAGAGCCGATCTGGACGTTGAACCCCGATTTTGTGGCAGTCCGGATAAATCAAAAGCAAGAAAGCAGTCTTCTGGGATGTAGCGCCGTGTAGATCTTGTGTGAGCCGACGTTTCGGAGGGACGTGTCGCCTCTATCTTCGGGGTAGAAAATCCGAAATCGAGAAACCAGCAGCCACCTGCTCACTCTTGTTCTTCGCTCACGGAGTTTTCTACCCTAAAGATGGAAGCGATACTTTCCTCCGAAACGTCGGTTCACACAAGATCTACACGGTGCCAAATCAAAGAAGACGGCGTTCTTCATAGTCACCGCTGTGAAAACCTCAATTCTTACAAATCAAAATCAGATCTAGATTAATTGTTGACAATAGAACTGCTACTTCTCTGTTTGAATTTCGGCTGCCACATGATATTTGACATGTATTTCAACGTCCTGTACTGCTGGTCTGTCTATAAGCTTGCGTACACCAGACATGGGAACATTTTCAAATGCTCTTTACACGGCCCCACAAAGACAACAGAGATGATGTATGTTTACAGATCTTATTGTCTCGGTAAATAAGTAGTTTCATTCGCACGAGGTAGCATAGTTCCTTGAGGCACTATATTACAAGCCCGAAGGTCGCGGGTTCGAATCCCGATGAGGTCATTACATTTTGCAATTAACCTAATCCTTTCAGCCGCACTGTGGCCCTGGGGGTAAAGAGCTGCCGGCCGGCGCGTAAGGCTGACAACCTCACCGCCATCTGTGAGCCGATTGACTAGAGAATGTGGCAGCCTCGACCTGTCACAACCCTATGGGCCTCCAAGCCTGTTACAGGGTTATGTTGGTGTATTGACCCGGCTAACAGCCTGGACAACCGAGATATCGAGGTTCTATTCCTGGTAAGGGGCAAGGAATGTCCCTCTCCACAGACTCCAGACTGGCTTAAGGATTCACCTAACCTCATGTACAGTGGGTACCGGGTTCTCTTTCCCCGTGGCAAAGGGTACAGGACGTATAGCTGACCACTCGCTTCCATCCAGGGTCAAGATTAAGAATACATGGAGCTTTACCTCCTCTTTCCCATACGTTTCCACTGTAAAGTAAAATTATCCTTGTAATTAATTAATTCATCATTATTCCATGAAGACATATAGGATGAGTGGAGGTAAAGTTCCACCATTCTTGACCTCGACAATAGATGGTGGTGAATGGTCAGCTTCACCTTATTAGTTTTGTATAACATGTCTCTGCTTACATTCAAAACACATGCTTGCTAGAAAGACTACTATCTTCTGGGATATAACGCCATGTAGTCCGTTGAAAGTCACCCGACGTTTCGGAGAAACATATCACCTCCCGTCTTCAGGATAGAATGAGCCGAGAAAGATACCAGCGCGAAAGCAGGCAGAAGTATTCATAACCACCGCCACGAGAACCTCATGTCCTGCACAACTTGCTAGTTTTCTGCTTTCTGGAAATGGACTTGTCTCTCTTTTCCACCAAGACTCGTCTGGAGTTGTCTTAAAGTGTTATTTTATGTTATATGAGCTGCATTTCGCTCCTTATTGTACCTGTGACTCCCCGGCCTTCGTGACAAATATCCACATGTCAACACAGGGCCACAATGGGAGATTTATTGGGTATAAAGTATTGTAGCCGGCCAGCCGTGCCTATTGTTCGCTCTTCACTCAGCAGGTGTCTCCACTGGACATGTTCGCACTAATGTAGACGAGGCTACGATTTATCAAGAGCTTGCTCTCTCTTGCTAATAGCCTACGTTATGTGTGCCACCAATAGTCTCTCATAATCCATTACTGAGGTATACACCGCTGATGGGGCTACGTTTATTGGCCTTCAACCTGCTAGGAACATTACTGATTTACATTCAACGTAAAGTTAAGGGTTATGGTGTCCTTGTCGCTGGCCACCAGCTCTCAAATTGTTGCTACTATCAACATCATTAATGAATCAGGATCATATAACGTGCAGAGAAACCATTTCTTTGCACTTGCAGTACATTGTACTGACAAACTTCGTGCAAAATACCTAACTTCGATAACTTGAATTATGGAAGGACAGCTCATTTATGGGGCATGCGGTAGCGTAGTTGGTTGAGGCACTGTGGTACAAGCCGGAAGGTCGAGGGTTTGATACCCGATGAGGTCATTGGCTTTTTCAATTGACATAATCCTTCCAGCGGTAGTATGGCCCTGGAGTCGGCTCAGCCTCTAACAGAAATGAGCACTAGGAATCTTCCTGGGGGTGAAAATGTGGGAACATCGACGTCTCACAACCCTATGGCCCTCGACGACCTGTTCATTTATATTAAGATGCTTGATAGAACAACAATGCACACAAAACGGCGCTCCTGTCTAGAGATATTCTATGGCATTTCTTTAGCAAAGATGAACAGTGCAGCACGCATTCAAAATATATGTCCCACTGAGGCTTATTGCTGTATCTTCTGCTCCAATTCCCAACTACTACGAACTATGATGACTGCTAACATAGATAACAATGAACAGGGGGCGTTAACGTTTTCTGTTTTAGAGTAATGGCCCAGAAGAGTAAACTTACCCAGGTTTCTCAACTGCAAATTGCTTTTTTGTCTCAAAAATTACTGACGGGTACAAACACAATTACCAAATCCAAAGACAAAATAAACAATGTTTCCTTGCAGCAGTAGGTGGTGGGAAAGTGAATGTGACTAATTCTGCAACTTTGTGTGTGTGTGTGTGTATATGGTACACTCGTGACGGCAATATACAGAGAACCTGAGGTCAAGCTGGTGAACCTAGCAGATAATTGGCTGCTACGCTGATATTTGTATCACGCTTCGGCCTTTGTTCCACTGTCTTTCTTAACGTATTGATGAAGATCAAGGCTTATCACCCCTTATTCGACTGAATTTCGATACTTATATGTGTGTGTATGTATATATATGAAATTTGAGGTTCTCATTCATATTTATGATTATGAAGATTAGTGTCTTTTAGGATGTGACCTACTCTGAAGAAAGCCTCGGTAGCGCAGTAAGCAGCGCGTAAGTCTACTCTGAAGACAGAAGCAGCAGGTTGTTCCGAAACATTAATTAATTTTTAATGCTAGTGGGGTGGGACTAAGTCCCCTGTACTGCGACCACTTCTGGCCTATTGTACCAGCCCCAGATGATAGGTGAGGGTGATTGTGGAGCAATTGGTGGAATGAAAATTGGCAGGGGAAACCGAAGTACTTGGAGGAAACCAGCCCCAGCGCCAATTTGTCCACCACAAATCCCACTTGACCAGACCCGGGATCGAACCCGGGCCGCCGGGGTGGAAAGCCAGCGACTAACCGCTTGAGCTATGGCGTGGCACTTCCGAAACATTGGAATTATGTATTAATTATGTATCTATGGCTTATACATATACGATGTATTGTAACTGGAGTTTCGTGAAAAATATTCCTTAACAACCTTGCTGNCTGTTCAGGATTTGTTATCCTTATGTTGTATCTCAATACGCGAGTCACATCTATCTTCTTCTGTCGGAGTATTCTTCCTACTTTCATGTGTATTGTGCTTTGTGTTGTGTCTTACTCCTGTGACTGCGTATAACACAACAGTATAAAGACAACAGGGCATGCAATGCAGTAGTTCGACGTATATCGAAAAGCACCTGAAGATGGCACTTTAGTCCCGAAACATGTAGTGCAAGAGAGAAGAGTAAGGTGAATGAATGTATGCACTGTAAGACGGTTAAAATAAATCATGGACATAAATCAGTGCAACAGGACGCTAAAATATAACATTGCTGAAGTTGTTAGAAAAAACAAGTGACGTCAGAGTTTGCATCAAGCAGACAATATTTTCTGAGCTCAGCAACGCGGATGCAACATGTTAACAGTTCAGCCATTTTCTTCCATTGTACAGCGCGCAATTATATGTAAGTATAATACAAAAAATGCCTCTAGATAGCATATAACGGGGAGAAATTAAGCTCGTTTCTTTTACATTCTCATTTCTATCGTTTTGCCCCACTGTCCCCTATCTATGTATATATTGTCACGTGTAGTGGTGACTTATAAGACGGGTTTTGTATTGGATGATTGGATTTATTCACACGCAGCTCGGGACTACAGGCAATACAGCGCTATTGCTGATCTGCACACTTTACAGTTCACCGTTACACACGCACTAGGATTCTCAGTCTTCATTAGTCTTATCCTGGCAACGGATTCATAACAGTCTCACTGTCACTTCAAATCACACACGAAGTCTTCTTTGCGTAGCCTAATTTCTTTCTTGCCTTTACTCTGCAACTGCCAACTTGAAGACTTGACTCAATTTAATTCTTCTGCTCCCAAGCTCATGTCCTGGCAGGCCGGCGTCTCGAAACTCGACCGACTATTCTCAGTTGAACTCTTCTTTATAACCACTTCTCACGGACCGCGCAGAAAATACAGCCTCTCTGTTGTTGGGAAGGTGTGCTTACAGCGCCGTTGCATGACAACGGACGTTACTCAACTGTTGGTTGCGTGTGCGTTTTCGCGGGAATGTGTTCACTGAGTCTTTGTCTAGCAATGAACGTCTAGTCTGACTTCACTATTTCGGCTTTCAGGCGTCATGTCATAGTATGATATCTGATGTTCTGAAAATGGTGACTATGGAGATCACTGTCTTGTGGGATGTCAGGCTCTCCTCCGAAATGTTGGTATTATGCATGTACAGTGTAGATAGAAGTTCGAGTCCCAGTAGGGTCAAGAATTTTCTCTTCTCCACGTCGTCCAGACCGGCTCTGGGGCCCACCCAGCCTCCTATTCAATTGGTACCGGGGCCTCTTCCCCGGGGATAAAGCGCCCGGGACGTGAAGCTGGCCACTCCCCCTCAAAGCTAGTACCAAGGTCAAGAAAACGTGGATCTACATATCCACTCCCCCATACACCTTCGTCGCATAGTGCTTAATGAGTTAAGCACAGGGACAACTTTACTTTTACCTAACAGCTTATATTAATAAATCCTGTTGCGAACATTACGTTTACATATCGGCAGCCATATTTACATTTTATTTACCTTTAGAACAAAGGAACCGTACTGCTATCTAGCAACTTGCTTAATGGTCTCCTTGTTGCCTATGTTCTCTCCGCTTTATTGTGGCGGTAATTGGAAATGAAGCCCTACGGTTATTAGAGTGGCAGCTGTGAATTCAAACTAAGTCCACTAGATGGCAGAAGCGTTCAGTATTCTTCAGTCATACGCACAGACGCCAGTAACCGTGGAAGTGAATTAGGTGTAGCAATTTAGCGAATACCTTGATTAGCCAGCGAGAGGTGGCTTATAAAGTAATACATTCCTCCAATGTTATTGTCTGGCCGACATGTTAACCGCTGTATGTCCACTCGGTAATGGCCGCCATTGTCACAGAGAACATTTGCATCTTTAGTAGCGTCACTTGTGTAGATGTAAAGGGGTTGCAAAGAGGATCGTTTTCATTTAGAAAACCGCTCCTGGAGTAGATTGAACGTGGCGAGGCCAGAACTGTGGCCAGCGATTGCTCCTCAGCGCCACAGAAACGGGTGACCATTTCAGGCTGCAGAACTGTTAAGCTGAAAGGATTTAATTACGAAACCTAGCGAATAGCGACGATTGCGGAGCGGAACAATGGGAAAGGGGGTTGCATTCAGGGGGTGGAATAAAACATTTGCATCTACATGTTGACATTATCTGTATTCCCAAGTCACAAACCCCTTGTGATGCAACGAAATGGATTTTGTGAAGAGGGGCTGTGGTGAAGGAGGAATTTACAGTCCTGAAATTCTCTGAGAGGACATGTTCTCTGAAGGTATTGAAAGAGAATGGTTTTGCTGACCTTAAGTGGTTATAGTTGGTTGTGTATCAGTTCGTATGTGTGGAAAGAGGTCGTGTTTGTTAAATACGTTTCGCATTTCCTCGTGATACAGCTAAAACACTAACATGCAAGGAGAATTTTTCCGGAAATTTCTTATGCATCATTAATTACGCGAATTATGCTCTTGTACTTGCATAAAATCATTGTCTAGATTCAGAGCAGCATTAAAGTGGATTAAATATGAAAAATGTAAAAGTAAATCTATCCCTGTAACAGGCCATGGAGGCCCATAGGGTTGTGAGACGTCGAGGCTCCAATATTTTGTCTAGACAGTCGCCTCACAGATGGCGGTGAAGTTGTCAACCTTACGCGCTGGCCGGCCGGCCGCCCTTACCCCCCAGGAATATTCCTGGTACTCATTTCTGTTAGAGGCTGAGTCGATCCCAGGTCCGTAGTGCCGCTGGAAGGATTAAGTCAATTGAAAAACCCAATGACCTCATCGGGAATCAAACCCGTGACATTCTGGCTCGTAGCATTTTGAAAAAAGAAACGGAGGCTTGTGAGATCGCCTTGCTCTCTGTGTATCTGTGTCCCCACTATTTTTTTTTTTCGTTTTCTATGCAGTCGTTGTATCAAAGGAAAGTAGGCGGTTATTTCTTCCCAGCACTTCTTGTTCGAAATAAGGAAGGTAGGCTAAAATGACAGTATTTGTCTAAATGTTTCAGTGTTTAGAGTTATATGTTTATTTATCAGTAATATTAATGAACTCTATATGACAGAAGTACACGTACAAACTGTCTGATGTACATAAGCTCATTTATCCTTTCTTCTAAATAGGATGAAACTGATCCTGTGGGTGGAAACCAATTAATTCCATATGAGCAGGACAGTCTGCCAGACTGACTGTGTGTGCGCGCGCGCGGGAATGCAATCAAGCGGAGTGTTCGTGTCTATTGTTGCCAGTCTACCACATCCATCATTCGCCTGACAGCTCCACGGTCGCATAATGGAGTCGCTTCCACACAACCGCATGTTTGCATGGTGCAGTCTGCAATACAGAGCAGTAATGAAGCCAAAATATTTGTGGTTCATTAAGCCGTATTGCAATGTATTGATTACAGGACGACCTAGTGACCAAGATCATTAATGTTCACACAACTGTGACGGATTATGAATAGAGTGAGACTGAATTCTTAGTTTTAAAACCGTCGTTCATCTTCTGTCTACAAGTATACTTCTTCTGCCTCTTCTTTACTGGCGCTACAACCCTGTGTGTGGGTCTTGGTCTCCTGCATGGTGTAGTAATAGTAAATTGTTCCGAGGTAGAGTCGTTAGCCCTACGCTCAACCCATAAACGTGGCGCGTTATTTCCGGTAGGAAATGGATTTTTTTTTTAACACAGACGAATTTCATGCTTAAGAGGGTTAAGCGTGCTTTAATCTTTACGAAAGATAGCTGAAAGACTTTATTCCGATGTCTCGCAGGCCACAGTTTAATAACACTTATAACACCGTCTAATCTCCTTGTCCTTTTCACGGTCACGTGCCAGGACCATCTCTTAATGAAACAGAATCCTCCTACGCAACAAACAAGACCTCTTCGGTTGTTCTTTTTTTGTGTGTTTTGTTGTCATGTCTTACGTGATTAATTTCTTCGTGGATGGACATCCAATGAAATAATGCAATCGAAATCTGCTCTAGCCTGCAAGCCAACCAGAGCCCGCGGAACAGGAGAACCCAAGCTTTTCTTTCCTTTTGTCCCCCTCCACTTTTTTCTTTTCATCTCGGTAGATGCATCTGTACAAAAGCCCATTAATCACTCAGCCTATCGGTTATTGTTAGCTTCAACTTATATTTGTAACAAATTGTGCTCCGTCTTACAATTAGTTATTATATGACTAGGAAAACTTTCACATCATTTCAGTGATTTGATCTCCGGAAAGTAAATAGGGCCAAATAGGACCACACTTTGGTTCATTTTCATTCTGAATTATTGATGACAACCTTCACGCTATTGCATTAACTAACTAATCAATTAAATTACTTTATTATACACAGTGTTTCACAGAGATGTATTTCCAAGCAGAAGGTCGTGGGTTCGATTCCTTATGAAGTCGTTGCATTTTTCAATTGACCTAATCCTTCCAGCCGCACTGTAGCCCCGGGGACGACTCAGCCTCTAACAGAAATGAGTACCAGGAATCTTTCTGGCGGCCGGCGCATAAGGCCGACAACCTCACCGCCATCTGTTAGCCGATTGTCTAGAAAATGTGGGAGCCTCGACGTCTCACAACCGTATGGGCCTCCACGGCCTGTTACAGGGATACCTTTACTTTTATGGGTTATTGTACGATGCTGTCAGTAGCTATATAGCTTCGAATGGTAATGCGAAGGTGGATGATGAATGGGAGAAGATCTGGAAGGAAGCGGTTGTGACCTAATTGAGGTACCAACCCTTAATTCTCCAGTAGGGACTGAGAAAAACTAGGAAGGATCTCGCTTAGGATAGTCAATGTCCGGGTCGAGAATAGGAGTTGAGACCGCTGAAGCTATGCTAAACCGTTCGGTAGACATTATATATTGTTCATTACCTGGCGCCTTCATACAAACAAAGATATTCCGTGGCTTTAGTCCGCAAGTGAACTATACCGACCAAGCGACCGCCGCTTGTCGACGAAGTTAGTGCCAATAGGGTACAAATATTTTATGTAAGTAAATTTCGTTTTTATCATTATCGTCTTCTTTGGCAAAACGGCCCTTTTTGGAGCCGTAGCCCCCGTTAGAAGATTCTACGAGACTGCGAACGCTTTCCATTGCTCTGGACTTCACAACAGTGAATTGTCAGCCTTGCATCCAACCCTCAGCCTGAAGGACCAGGTCGCTGCATCTGTGTCCCCAAGTGACAGGGTGGCCCAGTTATACCCCAAGCACCGTGTTCTATTTCCGTCACCTGCTGTGACTTGTGGGGCTGTGTTGGAGGTGTATTAACCTGGTTCCACACGGGGATTATTATTATCTCATTATAATTTTAATATTAGAATTTCTGAAACCCGGTTGGAAATTAAAGCGATATTTAGTACTTGGTTACAAAATGTAATCAATTTTTGTATTCTTCCCGTAGTTTCAATATGTAGGCTCTATTATTTTGTTTAATTTTGCACTTGAACTTCACCAGGTATCTGACCCCTCCGGATTCAATATTAGAGTCAATTTTACCGACCACACAACATATTTTTATTATTATTACACTACATGTTTCGACCTCAAGAGGTCATCCTCAGGTGTACGAACACAGCTGTATAATTACACGCAATCACATTCGTCTTCTCACTTCGGATTTCTTAGGAAAAAACGAGTAAAAATAAAAAATGTAAGAAATGTATCAAATAACAATTCTAAAAATTAATATAATAATATTAATAATAATTAATTTTAATTGTTAAATATTTTAACGTGTAAAGAGTCTGGAGCCCAGTTAACAAGTGAGGACGAATAAGAAGACGAAAGAACAACAGAACACTCACAAACAAAATACGAAACAAGGAAGTTTATATTGTATAATAATAATAATTCAATTCAATTCAATTCATGTTTATTTACGTGCAATAACTCAACAGCACAGTGGCCAATTACAAAGTTAGCACGAGTATATAAGGTACAGAAAATANATAATAATAATAATAATAATAATAACTTTAATAACTTTAATAATAATAATATCTTTGAGAGGTCAGAAAAGTAGAATACACGTATATACATGTAGAATGACTATAATAATAATAATAATAATAATAATAATTGTATTCTTATGACCTGTAGAAACCGGCAAGTCGAGGACGATCAGTAACCCTATTCCTAAACGCAGTAACAATAAATGCGCAGGCAATGTAAATGTCCGTGGGCGACGTACCGTTTTTGAACACGGTGATGAAACTTTGGATTCCACAGAAGACGACCAATTTCTTGAGCAGGTGAGAGACTATCAGCTTCTGAAGAAGGACCCTGCTGCATGTACTCGTAATCAGGAATTACCGCTCCCACACAACAAGCCACAGCAGACACTGTCAGACAAAAATGCGATATTTCTGTTCAGACGATGTTAACAATGGTTTCCTATTGAAAATATGTTCATAATTGAATTCCCCCCCCCCCGCATTGTAACAATTGAGCATAGTAGTCCCAGCTAATGGGCACAATCTGCGACCAATTATTGCTTAGACACAACATGGCACCCCTCCACGTGGTCACGTGGCGACAGTAGCGCCAAGTATCCCGCTGTGTCTCAACATGACACAACCAGCTAATGGGAACCATTGTTGTGTATACATGTGTTAGTCAATTGATTTTGTTAGCGACTTCTGTTGCAACAACAGTCGCTTCTTGACCAGAGTCCTTCGTGAATGGATTCAGGCTAGTTTGCTTCGATTATTTTATTAAATCTGAAATGTAACGTTTTTCAATACAAATAAATGATATATGTTCTCTTATTACTTCGGTTTCCCCTGCCAATCTTCATTCCACCAATTGCTCCACAATCACCCTCACCTATCATCTGGGGCTGGTACAATAGGCCAGAAGTGACCTCAGTACACGGGACTTAGTCCCACCCAACTAGCAATAATAATAAAAATAAAAATGTTATTGAAAGTACGTATTTTTTATTTATTTCATTAATAGCATATTTACAATCTACTCTCGATAATATGAAGTAATAAGTAAATTTGTTCTAAGTAGGTGTCATCCACTGATGAAAGTCTGACAGGCCCTCTAGACTCTAGAGTCTAGAGGAATGGTGATGGTTTTAATCTTCGTGGTAGGTCAGACGGCCCCTGTCTCCTCAGTCTCCTTCTTACATTTGGTGGGTTGCTAATTTCTACAACTAGTCTGTTATTGTGTCCAAGTATGCTTTGATGATAGTGTTGACAATATATGTATTCTGTGACAAATGGGAACCAATTAACCAACCAGAGCACGGTGTATCCTGTGTAGGCAACTTTACAGAAAGAAAGTCCTGCGTGTTCAACACGATACTTCTCATGGCTCTCCAAGGGACCATCGTTCATATAGAGTGGCAAATGTAATGCCTGTTTTCATGAAATCGTTTATATCTGTAAATAATGTTACCATACGCTGCCTTACTACGAGGGAAGTCCCTAGAAGAGCAGCTGTGGTAAGTTAACACAGACGAACGAACAGTGCGTGTTTTATATCTGTTAATTTCTCATAAATACATATAACGCAGTCTTCCCCTGGTTCGTGGATGCCGGGACATTACGCAGTCATTTCTAATAACACTCACACATTGGAGTCCACAATAGGTGCCGTTATTGTGCCATGTGACGAATTGTCCTGCTGATTACACCGTGCCTAAAACATCTGTAAGGTCGCGTCATCAGATAGTGGTCCAAATCGGTACGTCATCATCATCATCATCATCATCAATATATTTTTAGTATGCTTGCCTTAGTTTGAAAATGAAAGTAGGCCTATGCAATCACCATGCCGTCTGTGTATCCGTGTATCCCCTCCCGGCAGTCAACTTTTGAGTGACTGAAGAAATCTTTATGAATGTACGAGGGAGAGTCAGTAAATAGGTCAGAAATGGATATGAAACGTAAGGCATGCGGTAATAAAATCTGAAAAAATAAAACATTTATTTCTCGACATATTCTCCATCAACAATATTACACGTGTCCTATTGCTTTGCCAGTGCGTCGAAACCCGCAGCATAGAAGTCTTTTGACTGTTGTCTCAGCCACTTCCGTATCTGGTCGGGCATCATATGCGACTTAAGAGAATTTCTTGACCCAGTTATGAGCCGCTTTACGCGGCAAACACTTCCCACCGCAAGCAGGAAATATTTCTTTATGAATATCCTTTGCATTGAGTCCTTTTGCACCCCCTCCCCCCTCAAAAAAAAAATCACAACTGAACTCTTCTCTTCGGTATTATACTCCTTAGGCACGGTCGCCTTTTGACTGTTGAAACCAGCCTCTGAATATGCGCATGCGCGTCTGCTACCTGAATTATCATGAAGGTGGACTGTGCTGCTACCTAGTGGTACACATAGTNGTCCAACAATTCTTGTATTGAAGAAAGTCGTCTTCTGGGTTTAGGCACCGTGTATTCTTCGTTTTGGCCGACGTTTCGGAGGAACGTTGGCGCTACGTTCCTCCGAAACGTCGGCCAAAACGAAGAATACACGGTGCCTAAACCCAGAAGACGACTTTCTTCAATACAAGAATTGTTGGACGCATAGTTTTTTATCCGATCTCTGTCGTATCAAGGAAATCACTTCCGTGTGGAGGCGGGGTCGAATGCCTGCACCGTAGCCGTGCGAGTCGCGTGAGGCAAAACCAGTGCCTGGGAGTATACCTGGGTCACCCTGTTCCTGGGGTATATAAATACGGGGACCTGGCCCTAAAGGTTGGTACTCCAGACGGTAAAATATAATCACGAGTCCCACAGGAGTCGGACCTGAGAATGACTGCGCTGGCGAAGGCCAGCAGCAATTGTAAACTACACACCCATCTTCTCGACAGAGAGGATGTTACATAATGACTGTCAAAGCAAATATTCAGTTGAAAATAAAATTCTGGTCGTGAATCTCAAGGGGCTTGTCGCCAAGACGAACTGATTGGCGGTAAGTCGCCAGTCGTGAAGTAACTCTGACTCCCACTGTGACTACCAGAACTTCTTGTAACACACGATGAGGGCAAAAATCCTCACGCCGGAAGTCTCGTTAAACGCACAGAACTTTAAGGTTACCTGCTCAAGCCATGACGAATCCTCAGAGATAGTTTAGACAGACAGTAATGTGTTGGACACTGTAGTAGCTTAAGCGGCAGAATCAGCACAATTCCTTTATTGCTGCTCGCAACAATGCAAAGTATCATGTTTGTCAGATACTAATAATGGTTTTAGTGGCGGGTCTTCCCTCTGTTTATGCACGAACATAGCTGCGTATACTATAAACACGTACAAAATTATCATTAAGCTTTGGAATACGTTATGTTTAAGTCTACAACATTAACGTTTAATTATTGCAAGGCTATTTCGTGTTGAGTTCAGTCCTATTGCTCTCATATAACGAAGTCATTATGGGAATGCATGCCTCCAACTTAATGATGATCAGGCACACAGAGATAGTTGAGCCCCCTGCCACCGCATGGCAGCACTGGCATACTTTATGGTCGGATTAATGGTATAGCAAGGCTGCCATATAGGTAGAAGGCGCTATTACGCGTCAATGATATTGCTTCTCCTTTTTATTACCACCATTTCCACCCGCTGTATCCCAGAGGCGAAACCACGCGTCGTATTTTATCTCAACTCTTCTTTTTTTCTCTCTTTTTTTTTTTTGTCACGGGGTAAACTTGATTGCTATCCCGCTAGATGGCTCGTAAAGCGAGTGATATCCCTCCTGTAACAATGGTTATTGTCGGTGATCATTGTCAAGTGACTAGTGTCGAAACATACCGGTAGGTCGCAGCACTGCATTGCAAACAGTTGATCATGTAGACGCGACACGGCATAAGGCCACAATATTAATCTCGTTTTCCCCACCTTTGTAATTGTTGCATTAATGAGGACGGCTCAGCTATTTTGTAGAGCAGTAAAATGATATACCATCTTTCCTCTTAATGAACTTTCATTTGTCACGGAAGTGAAATAACTGAGCTGGTTGGTTTAGTGTTAACGCCTTTCATTCTTATGGTGCTCAGTTGAAATCTCGGTTGCGACAGAGGCAAGTCTGAGGTTTTGCGTGGTTTTCCTCAGTCCTCCAAGGCAAATGCCAGGATAGTAAGGTAGCGATAAAGCCCCTGCGCTTAACTGATTAAGCACTAGGCCACGAAGACGTATGGGGGATTGGTTGTATAGATCCAAGTATTCTTGACTTTAGCTCTAGAAGGAACTGAGTGATCGGCTTCACGTCCCGACCGCTTTATCCCGTGAAAATAACCCCCGGTACCCATTCTGTGAAGGTGGATGGGCCCCTGAATCTGCGCTACGTGGAGGATAGAAAAATCTTGCCTATACTGGGACTCGATCTCCGACCCCTCGACCTCACAGAGTGTTTTATTCTGATACATTTCCAATTCATAATTAGTCATCCTACCATTAGGCGCCATGTAGTCTCGACATCGACAGGGCCGTTAAATAAACCAAGCAAGGGCGAAATGTGACGTCTACTCAACAAACACGTGGAATTGTTCCGTATAACCTTCACCTGCCGATCGACTACTCGTAGATGCTCTCACTAGGAAGCACTGTTCATTTAAGATGCTCGCCTAGAATCTCGACGAGGATACCGGCTACCCTGACGAAGGTGTTTCGTGGTATCATTCAGACGCTCCAGATAAATTTAGGAATAGTACCTTGATTCAGGCCACCCGGACAACCAAGCCCATGTAGGGGCAGCAGTCATCATCAGGACAGCACTGAGACACTTCATACTACAACCAAAATCCAAAGCGCCATAGTCAAAATACAATTAGCTCATCGTCCTGTAGCGACAGCAGCCATCCATTCGCCACCAAGGCACTGTATCTCTTCAGAGGAATACGAAGAATATCCTCCCTTGGCCCGCAGTTTATAGCTGCAGGCGACTGGAACGCCAAGCACACTGTGTGGGGGTCAAGGCTAACAACAACAAAAGGAAGAAATCTTCGTACAATAACGCAACTAAATATAAATTTCCTCTCAACAGGGGAACCAACATACTGGCCCACTGACAGAAATAAAACTCCAGACCTCCTAGACTTGAATCTCAGACATATATGCGCAAATAGAAGGAAACTTAGATCTAGTTTCAGATCATAGTGCAATTATGGTAACCCTGAGTACCCATGCCATACTAAAGGAGACAGCTCCCAAACTCTGTACAAAACATACAGACTGGAGTAAATTTGGAGACACAAATCTAAATCTTAGACTTAAAGAGCAAAGAGACATTAACACAGCATTCCAATACTGGACAACCCTCATACAAAACGCGGCCTGGAAAACAACACCTGCTGTAAATAAAAAACAACAGAACTGTCATGTACCGCTACATATTAGAGAAATGGTCGTGGAAAAAGACGAGCACGCAGAAGGGGGCAATCATCACAAAATATACAAGACAAAACTCATCTAGACAGACTCGCCCATAGGCTCCGCTCAGCATTAAACAAATCCCGTAATGCCTCTTTCCAACATTATATCTCACGTCTAGCACCTGATGATCGCTCCATATGGAAGGCTACAAAAGAATTCAAGACCAACAGTAGCAATCCCTCCAATATTGACGGAAGCTGGGCCAGAACAGACACAGAAACGGCTTGTGCCTTCGCAGATTGTGTAGCAAAAGTATTTACTCCGCTTCCTGTGAATAATATTGAGGACGAGCTAGAAATATACGCCTTCTTGGACGCACCTTGTCAACTAGATCTTCCGCTAAAATATCTCTCACCCAAAGAGGTAAAACAAGAGATAAATAATATAGGCTCCCACGAAGCTCCCGCGTATGACCTAATTGTAGGTGAAATCCTGAAACCCTTAACTAGGAAGGCCCTGGTCCTACTAACAGTCATCTTCAATAGTATACTCCGATTGTGCTACTACCCTATTCAGAGGAAATTTGCACAAATAATTATGATCCCCAAACCGGAAAAACCAGAAACAGAGACATCATCATACAGACCTATTAGTCTGCTGCCTATAGTATCCAAACTGTTTGAGAGACCCCTTCTAAACAAAATTAAAGCTTCAGTAGCATTGTCAACCATAATTCATATCACAAATTTGGATTTCGGGAAGGGCACCCAAGAGTGCAACAATGCCACAGAACAGTGCATTATATCATGGAAGCTATGGACGGCAAAAAGATTTGTACTGCAGCATTTTTACATATACACGTACAATAGGCGTTCGACAAGGTCTGGCACAAAGGCCTCCTCTACAAAATCAAGGAAAGATTACAGGGTCAAATATTCTTGCTACTGAAATCATACTTAACGGAAAATCACTTCAAAATTAATATAAATAATGTATCCAAAGTCCATAACATCAAATCCGGAGTGCCACAAGGAAGCGTCTTAGGCCCGTTCCTCTATTTGCTCTACACCGCTGACCTACCAACTACAGACAACACTGTTTTGGCCACTTTTGCAGATGATACAGCAATACTCTCAGCAAATCAAGATCCTCTGATAGCCTCTGTAGACTTACAGAGACACATGAATCTTCTACAGCGGTGGTTCCAAAAATGTAGCATAAAAACTAATAATGACAAATCAGCACAAATTACTTTCACCACTCGACGAAGTAGTTGCCCGCAAGTAACAATCAACAATTCTATTATACAAACCAAATCCGAAGTAAAATATCTAGGACTTCACTCAGATCACAAACTAACATGGCAAACACACATAAAAATGAAACGACAACAATTAACGTTAAAACCGAGACAGATGAACTGGCTTATTGGAGAGCATTCACAGCTGTCCCTGGAAAATAAAGTCCTATTATATAAAGCAATTATAAGACCCATCTGGACCTACGCCATTGAGCTGTGGGGGTGCGCTAAACAATCCAATACCAAAATACTATAAACGTTTCAATCGAAAACCTTACGAGGCATAACAGGAGCACCAAGGTACGTATCAAATTAAACCATCCACGAACACCTCAACATACACTTCATAACGGATGAGATCAAAAAACAAGCTAACAAATACAAAAACCGGATTACAGGCCATGAGAACCAGCTAATCAATGAACTATCGAACCCACACGCTAATGCAAGAAGATTGACGAAAACGTGTCCAGAAGACTTAAGAAATTAAATGGATGGGAACTGCCGCTGGCCAGTTACCGCCTTCAAGACATGAGAAGATATATCACATTTACTTGTTACTTCCTTTACGGTTAAGTAGATTGTAAATTGGCAAAATTGGCAAAACAAAACAAAATGATTTACTAGAGCAACATGTACACGGAAGACTTTCTTTTTTTTTTTTGCTAGAGAGCCGCACGTAGTTCTAAAGCTCGTCACTAGATGGCAGAGGCTTGTAATATGAATGTTACAGAGCACAAAAATTAACCCTTCGCGAATTATTACAGCTGTTGGTAATTTATGGTATGCGTCATGCCACAGGAACAATGTTGCCAGCTATAAAATGCCAAATAATTACATGTACATTCCAGTCACCAAATGGAAATACGACGATTCGAATGACGATAAGATCTTTGTTTTAAGAAAGAATGTACGTGGCTTGGCAGGGGGACGCACTTCTGATAATTTATGCTGCGATTTGTATCCTAACTAAAACTGTGCTCGTGAAAATCACAGGGAATGACGCCCATGTTATAGTATTTTGTCACGAATATGCCGCTACTGTGAGGGGACTGGGTTATAATTTCCACGCCTGTAATTCAGCATCCTAATGTTGCCAATTACGTTGGAACTATGTTATCTCTCTCGGCATGAAAGTCTGTGATGACAATCTATGTTATATTAATAAACAACAGGGTTGCACTGTTGGCAAAACTGTTTCACTTTCGTGATATCGCGGGGTCGTATCTCAGGATGTAGACTGGCTGTCCTGACTGAATTTCTTCAAGGATTTATTCAGTTCTATCACTTCAAATTTGAAGACGTATGGGGGAGTTCGTGTATAGATCCATGTATTCTTGACCTCGGCACTAATTGGATGTGAGTGGTCAATTTCACGCCCCGGCCGCTTTACTCCCAATGAAGGCGCCCCTGGCGCTGGGTGGGCCCCAGAGACGGTCTAGATGACGTGCAGAAAATTTCTCCCCTGCTCCGAGCGCTCGGTCCAGTTCCTGCATAGAATTATAGAACAGATCATGATCACTTCCTTCCAATTTCTGTCTTATAATCATGCCACCGATCGACGTTTCGTAACTTATGTAGTTGAACGAGCGTCATTATTTATCTCAGGAATAAATAAATAATATTTAGTTCAGGATACAGCTGGATTTATCATCGCAGAAATGCGTTCGACTAAGAGGAATGTAGGTTTTGTGATGGTGTATGGATTGGATTCATCTGGCTCAGAATAGGGACCAGTCACGGGCTGTTGTGAAGTCAGTAATGGACTTTAAGTTTCATAAAAGGCGCAGAACTTTTCGACTACCTGAGTAATAATTAACCTCTCAACAAGAATTTTGTTCTGTGGAGTCTGTTACTAGGTTTCAGAATCCTTAACAGGTGTGCACAAAGTACCGTCCGTCAGTAGCAACTATCAGCTTCTCAAGAAGTCATAGATTTATGCAAACTGAAAAACAAACAATACTTAGGTTGAATGTTATTATATTACAGCACATAGGTTATTTATATAACTTGTGATTAATATTACTTCCCTGACATGTTTCGACATCTGCGATGTCATCTTCAGGTATATATACTTATGATACAACATAGAACTATCTGAAGTTTGTTATCTGTGGTTGTACATGATTTTAGGTCTGTTCACTGTTTAAAATTTTAAGAAAGTAAAACGTAAAGCTATCCCTGTAACAGGCCGTGGAAGCTCGTAGGGTTGTGAGACGTCGAGGCTCCCACATTTTCTAGAATATCGACTCACAGATGACGGTAAGGTTATCAACCTTACGCGCCAGCCGCGCTTTACCGCTCAGGAAGATCCCTGGTACGCATTTATGTTAGAGGCTGAGTCGACCCCAGGGCCGTAGTGCGGCTGGAAGGATTAGGTCAACTGAAAAATCCATTTGACCTCATCAGGAATGGAACCCACGACCTTCCGGTTTGTAGCATAACGCCTCAACCACCTACGCTACCGCGTGCACCATTAAGAAAGCAACGGAAAAGATTTTAATATACCTAAAGGTGATATGACATGTCGAAACTTATCGGGGAAGTAATATTAATCTTAAGCAAAACACAAGAACTTGTGATGTAATAGACTCTAATATGATAAGAAAAAAAAACGTTTTGGATNACACAAGAACTTGTGATGTAATAAACTCTAATATGATAAAAAAAAACGTTTTGGATTACAACGGTAAACAACTGAACGCTGAAATACTTAGGTTAATTAATTCCGCGACGCTGAAGAAAACCAAGCAAAGGTAAAGTTGTCCTTGTGCTTAACTAATTAAGCACTATGCCATGAAGGCGTATGGGGGAGTGGATGTATAGATCCACGTTTTCTTAACTTCGGCACTGGTTGGAGGTGAATGGTTCGCTTCACAGCCCGGCCGTTTCAGCGTTGGTGAAAGAGCCCCCAGTACCCATTGGATAGGAGTTCAGGTGGGCCCGAGAGCCGGTCTGGACAAGAACTCAGACCCCTCGCTCGCCCTCGGTCTTTCAGCCCAGTCTCTGTACCAGTAAGTAAGTTACTTGTGGAAGAGAAGTTCAGCGGCGGGCTGTAGCTCTTGTAGAGAGAGAACAATGGACTGCTAGCGGTGATGGATGCTTTCCTGTTGCTCTAACGGCCGGCCCATCGCCACCTGTGGACGCCACGCGGAACACTTGCTCTTAGGGACGCACGTTCCCAGCAGGTCATGGCAGCAGAGTCACGTGGCTTCGTCTCTGTGGGGTGCCTCAGCTAATAACCCCTTGTAAGCCAATCATTTGTGAAACAAATTTCTGTTATTATTGTTTATTAAACTAAAAAAAAACACTTTATTCCACATGACATATCCCCTTTTCTTCTTAATGTTTTCAAGGACGAAATAGACTGTCACACTATTATCCGTACAGTTCGTCTCTGTCTGCACAACAAATTAACAAGGCGAAGTAAAGTTGTGTATATCACAGTGGCCGGCCGCGCGGTCTAAGGGCCCCCATATACACACAGTTTGGCCTCCAGTTCGGCCTGCATAGTTGAAGACTGAAAGGCAAAACTGACGTGTGTGGTGCGGCCGGCCGGCCAATCGTTTGGACTGTTGGCCTGTGGGAAACCCGTCAGTCCGTCAGTTCTGCCTGCAGGACCGTAGCACGTGACGTGTGTGACTCAACATTATAGGCTGGAAGACCGTGATTGTGGCATGAAGCCTGCCGCTTTATCTGCGCGTGTATGGGGAGGAAAGGGAGGGAGTAAACTGTCACAGTTTTGCCTGTAAGGTCGATCGGAAGGCCAAATTGTGTGTGTATGGGGGACCTAAGGCATGAACCGTCTTCGTCAGCTCAAACGCTGGGATCGTGGGTTCGAATCCCACTCCAGGCATAGATGTGTGTGTGCGTTTATTTTGTGTTTGTGTTTTTATCTGTGGAGGTAGCGGTCTTGCGACGGACTGATCCCCCGTCCAAGGAGTCCTACCGAAGTGAAAGCATTTCACGGATGCCCTATCCTCCAAGTGGGAGCAACAGCAAAGAGAGAGAAGGTAAAGCTGTCCCTGTGCTTAACTAATTAACCACTACACCATGAAGGTGTATGGGGGAGGGCACTTCTTGGAGGTGAGTGGTCAGCTTCACGCCCCGGCCGCTTTACACTTGGGGAAAGACCCCCCGGTACCCTTTGGATAGGAGGCTGGGTGGTGTCCAGAGTCCGTCTGGACGACGTGAAGAAGAGAAAATTCTTGACCCTACCGGGACTCGAACTCCGACCCCTCGGTCGTCCAGCCTGTAACTAGTGGCTATACCGACTAAGCTACCGCGGCTCCCAATATTTACAGTAAGCAATGCTGTAAAATCCATTCCTCTGTGGAGTCGGGATAGCTCAGTCGGTATAGTAACGGGCTGGACGGCCGAGATTGGCTCTGGAGCCCACCGAGCCTCCTGTACAATGGGTACTGGAGGTAAAGTGGCCGGGGCTTGAAGCTGACCACTCACCTCCATCTAGTGCGGAGGTCAAGAATGGCGGAGTTGTACCTCCACTCCCCCATATATCTTCATGGCGTGGCGCTTAATTAATTAAGCACAGAGGCAACTTTACCTCATCTTCCTGTTGTAGAAGCAACGAGGTCTTCCTGCTTGATATACTTTCTTTACATTGTCATGTTTAGTTCACAATAGCCGGGAGGGCTCAGTCGGTATAGCGACTGGGCTACGAGCCCGACAACCAAGGAATCACCTTTCAATTCCCAGCAGGACCAAGATAATTTTCTCTTCACTGTGTCTAGACGGACTACGGGGTAAATACGGCCGTCTATCCAATGGATATCAGAAACTTTCTTCGGCGGGAAAGCGGCCGGTGCTGACCACTCACCTCAATCTAGGACCGAGGTTAATAATGCTTGGAGCTATAACTCCACTCCCTACAAGTCATGTTAATTAAGCGCACGGTCAACTCTAACTGTGACTTATTTACCTCCTTTCGCTTCGTTTATATTTGTATATAAAGTGCTTGCCTGCAATAACCTTTGCTAGCTGAAGGAGGTATGTAAATTTACCGCTGTGAAACAAATTAAATACCTGTTTGCTGTAACTGTAAACAGCTTCCGTGACAACTTCCCATAGCACCCCCGGGGGATGTCCCCCAGCCTCCGGGTGCCCACCCCTTATATGTCTAGACCCAAACTGCTCTTTGACATGGCATCCGACCTGTGGGTGACCCACTTGTGTGGGGCGTGGAAAGTTACGAGAATTGGTGTGCAAAACCCTTCATTTTCCGGCGATAAATTGCGCAGTAACGCTTTTAAAGCAGATAAAAATCACGACAGATGGGCTTTCGAAATTATTTCAATATTCCGTCTTATTCACTGCACTAATACGCAACATTCTGAAGGGTTGACTCACACACATCCACTTTAGGGAGCCGGGGTAGCGCAGTCAGTAGCGATTGGCTACAGGCTGGACGACCGAGGGATCGGAGTTAGAGTCCCGGTAGGTTCAAGAATTTTCTCCTCTCAAAGTCAAGACCGGTTCTGAGGCCCACTCAAAGGGTACCGAGGGGGGGGGTCTTTCCCCGGGGGTAATGTAGCCGGGGCACTCACGTTCAACTAGTGCCGAGGTCAAGAAAATATGGATCTATACATCCGCTCCCCCTTCATGGCGTAGTGCTTAATTGGTTAGGCACAGGGACAACTTTACACACCCATTGCAGGTCGAATCCTGCTTAAAATGATCGGCCATTGTGACAGATTTTTCTTCGGCCCTCAAGTTCTCGCCGAGATATTAAGGGCTACTTCAAATCAGGCCACGATCAGTGCCTTCCACGTCCTCTCTGATTTATTATTCACTAGAATAACTCCACCATAGCGACGAGCTGATCACCCGTCCAAGGAGTCCTACCATCTGTAAAATTATCATGAAACTGAGAAATCAGCCCTGTGCTCCAAAGTGGGCACGAGGAGGAACAAAAAAGTCTGATGGTTTCATTGAAATGAGGCTTAAATCACTTTTGCGTGTTATTTATCGGCGTTGCCAATGTATAGCCTATGCAGCGTCGGAGAGCAAGATGGCTGATGAATTTGGAGGGAAGTGGTCGTGACCTGATATAGGTACTACCCCGACATTTGGCAAGAAGGACTGAGGAACGTCACTAAACATCTGAATGCGTCGGTCGAGATTCAAACCGAGCACATCCCAAATACAGACCTGGAGAGTAGCCCGTTCGGCAGACTCGGTCATCGGACAGATTAGTTGAGGGACAATCTGCTTTACGATAACTGGCCCTAGGGCCAAAAACGACCTCAGGAACTGCATAAAAGGAAGCCGAAATGGCGACCCCTCAGCCTTACTTTCGCTACTGCATGTTACATGGCTCTTCCATACAAAGAAAATAATATTTTGATCTCTTGTAATATTTAATGCTGTTAAACAGTTTTAAATAGATGCAAATCGTGCGCAGAGTCGCCGGAACTACGTGTTATGGTGAGATTATATCTGCCTTGCCGTCGGCACTTCGCTTCACTTGATGGTAAATTTTATAAAGTATAACTTTTTATACTCCAGTAGCTGGTTATATGGCTACACTCGCGTAATAAGGAGATTTGGGTTTACGAGTTACAGCGTACAGCATACCAGAGTGACCAAACTGTGACTTGGCGAGCCGCGCACGGCTCTTTCTAACAGTTATTTCGGAAATACTGTATGTTTCTTAGTCCCTTTTACGAACAGATACAGGAAAAGAAATCCGATGCATGGGGAAGCTTGTGCCTAAAAACGTATCATCCTATCGACGTCTGCATGAGGCACCTGAACTTCTGAGAATTTGCCATATGAGCCTCTGGTGTTCAGTGACTTTGGCAGTCTCTGCTTCTTCCATGAACTGTCGTTGCTTTACAAACTAACTCCTTGAGGTTATACGAAAAAATGTTTCGAAATACATGTCAGAATTTATGAAGGCATGCAATTCAGTATTTCAAACGTTGACTGCCTTCACAGGGCTTGAACACAAGGTCAGTAACACCGAACATCATTATCGAGTTTTCCCGCTTTGTTCTCAGGTGGCTAACATTCTTCCTTCGCTCTTTAGGTGCGTAGCATTCTTGGTTCGTTTCCAGGTGAGTAACATTCTGGTTTCTTTTTCCTATATCCTTCTTCTTCGTCTTCTTCTCTTTCTTTATCTTCGTCTTTTGTATACTGTGCGTCACGTGTCTTCACCCGTTGTATCTGCATATAATTTCTGTCCTTCTACTCATGTAGTCATTATTGTACATGTAAGATTTGAGGCTTTCACGGCGGTGACTATGAAGAAAACAGTCTTCTGGGATTTGGCACCGTGTATATGTGGTGTTAACCGACGTTTCGGAGGAGCGTCGGTTAACACCACATATACACGGTGCCAAATCCCAGAAGACTGCTTTCTTCATTATTGTACATGTTACTATCCACCTCAATTTCACATACCTTACAGCATTTCTTTGGGTTTTTTTTGTAAATGTCTAAAATTCTCATTTCTGCAATTTTCTTCATTTTAGTCACCCACTGTTCAAGTCTTACAGCTGTAAATTTCAACCGGTTTAACGAAAATTTAGCAAAATTCAAGTACTACTGCTTAATAGTATTTTTAACGATGCATCAATAAATTAGTCTATTTTTAAATATAAATATTAACTCTTTTTTTTTTTTTGCAGATTTCAAAGTCTTTCTGGCCCAAAGTCGTTTATTTTTATGCAGGGTTTTTATTTTGTTATACTAACAAACAGCTCAGATTACAAAGCGTACGATAAGTGAGCGATGGGTGCATGGAATGTTGTGGCCTAATTTAAGATGCTATGGACAGGCGATGTCTAGTCCTTGGGAATACATGCCAGTACGCAGTTGCTGCTCGGAAGCGGAACTATACCTCGGAACGGTGAGGACAGTTTGCTGCGGGGGTGCGTCGTGCAGTAACGGGGTTCCGATCAGATAATTGTGCCCCTGCAGCGTAACCTTTTGCACAAATGCCGATCCAAATGTTAACAGCAGAACGTTCGAATGTTGACGTATACCTTGCCGTGTGATGAATTGGTGACCTTTCGCCGAACAATGCTGCTTTGTGTTGCGTTCCCTGATAACACACACATGGCCTTCTATTTCTACATGACATGTCAAAACTTTGGAACCATGTGATGTCCTCGGGGTTTGTATGTATGTATGATTGTTTAATCTTCAAACGGAGACTCCCGACCCTGTTAAAGAAATCCTTGCAAAGTTATATTTTACTTCACTATTGATATATAAAACAGTAAAATAATACAACGGACCGAGCGGGGTTACGTAGCAGTAACTCTGTAGATTTGTCTACGGGAGGTACTTGGTTCGAATCTCATCCGGGACACTGGCCATCCTGACTGAAATTCTTCGTTGTTTACCTTAGTTTCTCTTAGAAAAAGCCGGGAAAGTACTTCGAATAGGCCACGGCCACTTCTTTCCATTTCATGTCATCACATCATTCATCGCTATATAATACTGAATCACTAAACAATCCACAAAATAAATAAATAAATAAATAAATGACAAAGGTTGGAGGATAATATTGCCACGTGTATGAATGTGACTTATTGACGGGTTTTGGATTGGATGATTGGATTTATTGATACCAAACTCGTAACTACAAGTGGCACCGCGCTATAGCTGATGTACACAATTTACTGGTCGGTGTTACACACACACTAGGGTTCTCCGTCTTCAATAGTCGTATCCTGGTAACGGATTTATAACAGTCTCACTGTAACTTCAAATCACACATGAAGTCTTCTTTGCACAACCTAATTCCTTTCTTGCCATTATTCTTAACCACCTTCAACTGCCGACTCTCTCAATTCTCTGCGCCAACTTCCAGCTCCGGAGCTCGACTCAATTCTAATTCTAACTACGTGAGTTCCTGGTTATATAGCCTCGGGGCGGACGCACAGAAAATGCCGTTTGCAACATATCTTCTATTGTTGTGTAATGGCACAGAGTACGTGGCGCGTTCCTCTGCTGCGTGTGTACGGACCATTACCTATCAACGGCTGTTTTGTGCCTCCACAGTTCTTGCTTTGAGCAAATACGCCACAGTATGGATCTTAGAGGGGTAGAATGGGACGGTATGGACTGGATCCATGTGGCTTAGGGTAGGGATCAGTGGAAGGTCTTGTGAACGCGGTATTGAACTTTCGGGTTCCATAAGATGTTGAGAAATTCTTGAATAGCTAGGCGAATGGTGGCTTCTCAAGAAGGACTCGGCTTCATTCAGTTAGTTAGATCGCTAATACAATAGGAATAAATAGGCCTGTATAAAAAATGAAGAAATGCAGTTGTTCGTTGTCTAAACCCGCCCGTGGAATTACGAACACAAAGTCTGTCCGTAAACCCCAGCATGAATCCTGCTTGCAAGCTAGTTAGACCACTTTTATATTAAATCTCTGCGGTATCCTCCAATTGATTTTTGGCGCCTCAAGCGACGGCACCGTAAACTATTTAGAGATGTCTCTGAGACTTCGATGGTTCACTAGGTGTGCTAGATTACTGCATTTAAACAATCAAATTTAACGCATTGCGACTAATGTCTAATGGTCGAATCACATGAATAGAATTCGCCAAGCACAGTGTTCGTGCAAGGTGCGCTCAAGGCTGAGTTCTGGAATTCGATTTCCGGTCAGGACTTCCATGTTTTACGAGTATATGCGTTTCGTGATACCCGTCCATCTGTTCATCTTATCCAATTAAGCCGCTTAGCTTGGTGGGTCTGTTGTTCTGCTTGCAGTTAAATTATTTATTCGTTAAATATCCTTGGAAGTTATATTTCCAGTCAGATTTGAGGTTCTTACATCGGTAGCTATAAGAAGTATTGAAGTGTTTTATCTTCTGGGATATGACGCCGTGTAGTCCATTAGAAGGCAACCGACGTTTCGGAGGTACATGTTGCCTCCAACTTCAGCTCTGCTTGCCACCTGATTTCACTCCGGTTTCTTGCTCGACTTATTAGACTCTGAAGATTGAGGCGATATGTTCCTCCGAAACGTCGGCTGAATTTTTGTAGTCCGGTAGTTCACCAACGTTGCATCTTCAGGGTCGAAAAGTAAAGAAGGTAAACAGACAGTAATACTAGTTACTCGTCTGGCTTACTCTTCGATCTTGAAAACGGAGGTAGTGTGTTCCTGCGAAGGGTCTATGAACTTCTACCGGACTACGTGACGTCATATCCCACAAGATAAACCTCATTATTGCCTCAGTGTTGAAGGAACACAGGAAATCCGGGGGAAACGAATATAGTAAAAGCCTGTGTAGAACTGATACCCGATCAAACGGGAACCTATCTTCATTAGAAAGTTTCTCTGGCCCGTACAGTGTAGTGTGAAAAAGTATATGTAGATTATTTCTAGAAAATGGAAAATATTGAAAGCAAAAACGAAATATTTATTGAATATTAACATGTTTCTCTTTCACGCAATTTTCTTCTGCATTTTCTCCCTTCCACGTCGTCCAGACTGGTTTTGGGGCCTACCCAGCCTGCTCTCCAATGGGTACCGCGGGCTCTTTTCAGGGGGGTAAAGCGGCCGTGACGTCAATCTGATCACTCACCTCCTACAAGTGCCGAGGTCAAGAATGGTGGAGCAATACCTCCACACGCCTTCACGGCGTGTGCTCAATTAATTAAGAACAGGTTCGACTTTTACTTCGTAACTTTGCTACTGTATCTCCTGTGTTCCATCTGTTACTTAGAAACGTAAACATTAGACTATGAAAAAGGCCTTGGAATATCGTAGTTGGTTGAGGCATTACGCTACAAGCCGGAAGGTCGCGGATTCAATTTCCGCAGCCTCTAACAGAAATGAGTACCAGGAATATTCGTGGGAGTAAAGCACGGCCGGCGCGTAAGGCTGACAACCTCACCGCCATTTGTGGGCCGATTGTCTAGAAAATGTAGGAGCCTCGACGTCTCACAACCCTATGGGCCTCCACGGCCTGTTACAGGGACAGCTTTAGCTTTTACCTTTAGGAATTTAATGACTGGCAATCTGTNCGCTACAAGCCGGAAGGTCGCGGATTCAATTTCCGCAGCCTCTAACAGAAATGAGTACCAGGAATATTCGTGGGAGTAAAGCACGGCCGGCGCGTAAGGCTGACAACCTCACCGCCATTTGTGGGCCGATTGTATAGANGTCTAAGGCATGCACTGTCTTCGCTCGCTCGAGAGCCGGGATCGTGAGTTCTAATTCCACTCAGGGCATGGATGTTTGTGTATGTGTGTGNGTGGGAGTAAAGCACGGTCGGCGCGTAAGGCTGACAACCTCACCGCCATTTGTGGGCCGATTGTATAGAAAAATGTAGGAGCCTCGACGTCTCACAACCCTATGGGACTCCACGGCCTGTTACGGGGACAGCTTTAGCCTTTACCTTTAGGAATTTAATGACTGGCAATCTGTGCTTTCGGAGAATGGTTTTCTCAAAAGATGATATGTTATTTAAGTACGTGAAGCATGAAGTGAAATTCCCGACTGACGCTATCACTTAAGTTGCTCAGTATCACTTAGTGTAGCATCACGGCCGGAAAATTTACATAGATTCTGAACATCCTCAAAATAATTTTCCTTCTGAAAGAAAAAATGCTTATATCCGTCGGAAATCATTCACTTGAAAAACACCATGCAATCGTACAACACGCGCTCCAAGCGGGGAATATGTTAATTAGATGTTGAAGCATTTGCATGCTGTGACATTTATGTGTGTAATCACAAAGTGGGACGCCGAGTGGTGCAGACGTTGTTGCTACATAAATAAAACCAAGGGTGACTCGAATTGGGGGTGGAATGGGGGGGGGGAACACCATCACGATTTACATACGAAAGGTGTATTTTATAATTTACCCCTCCCACGTACCCCTGAAAACCACAGTTTTCGCTCCGATTGCGGGATGTACATACAGTGGGTTTTAAGGGGATGGGAAGGAGAGAGGGAGTGATGGGTGAAAGGGTAGTTTCAAACCCCTTTGGGCACAACTCACCGAATTATATAACGCACCATTTCACATGTATGCCTCACAGTGCGTAATTTTTCTTTTCGTGAAAGTTTGAAAACTGTTTTGTAATTTACGAACTTTGTCTAACCGCCTTGTAAATACTGAATTAATTCAATGGAACCATTTTCCATCTCTTCCTCCCCTTTAGTCTGGCTGCCCCTGTGTTCAGAACTTATCCCACGGTTAAGTCTGGAGAATCTTCGTAGTGTTAACAACATATTTACACTTGTTTCGTAAACCTCGCTCATCCTAGTAATTTTCGGCAAGAAGGAAATAAGTGGCGTTGGATTTGAGGTTCGCACACCGGTGATTATTGATGAATACTATCTTCTGGGATGTGAAGCCGTGTAGTCCGGTAATGTTCACTGACGTTTCGGAGGAATGCACTGCCTTTTCATCTTTATTAACAAAGAATCTATCTGGTTGCTTGGCTTATACTCTTCGACCGTGAAAATGGAGACAATAAACTAACCCGAAACGTCAGTGAACTTCTATCCGACTACATGTCATCACAACTCATATGACAGTTTCTCTTTCTCTCCTCTCGCTCCCGCTTTGGAGCACGGGGCTGATTTCTGTATAATTGGTCATTTTTACAGACGGTAGGACTCCTTGCACGAGTGATCAGTTCGTCGCAAGGCCTCTACCAAAACACAGGACAACACAAACACAGAATAAACGCATACACACACCAAACATCCATGCTTTGTGTGGGAATTCGAACCTACGATCCCGGCTTCCGAGCGAACGAAGACAGTACATGCCTTAGAGCGCTCAGCTACCGTGACCGGCTCATAGAACAGTACTCTTACGAAACAAATCTCATTGTCAGGCGACTAATGCTATAACGCGGCCTCTATGTGCGATATGGATGCATACAGATGAATTCACTTTTTTTTTTTAAATTCGCTT
>NW_019742555.1:150511-151713 GCF_002891405.2 Cryptotermes secundus | reverse complement strand
AGGGGAAACCGAAGTACTCGCAGAAAATCCGCCCCAGCGCCACTTTGTCCACCACAAATCCCACTTGACCAGACCCGGGATCGAACCCGGGACGCCACGGTGGGAAGCCAGCGACTAACCGCTTGAGCTGTGTCACAGCCTGATGGATTCACTTACGAAAATTTGTGTTTTACATGCTAGAACATTTGCCCAAGAAATAATAATAATAATAATGGCAATGTGTCGAGGTAGCTCAGTGAATATAATGGTTAAAATACCGGCTGGATGGTCGAGATTCGATTCCATAGCATCCAGACCGGCCGGAGCGTGAAGCTGACCACTCACCTCTATATAGTGCCGAGGACAAGAACGGTGGAGCTATACCTTCACTCCCCCATATGTATTCATGGTGTGGTCCCGTGACAACTTTAACGCTTTACCTCGCCTTACAAGCTTGTCGCTAAATGAGAGCGATGAGAACATTTACTCGTGTTTTGACGAGCGCTGTGACTTGTGCCTTAACCCACATTTGCACAGACGAATAGTTGTTTCAATTCCACGAGATAATTTAATACAAAGTGCTGGTCCTCTTAGCTTCACGACGCACATTAATTTTATATTCAAAATTAAAAATGTTCTTATGGTTTCTCTGGAACGAAATTAACACCGAGACAGCCAGTTTTGAAACTAAACTATAGATACAAGTATGTTATGAATTGCTTTGTGCGTATAGGCCCCCTCTTCGTGGAGAAGGGAAGTGATTTATAAAACCACATAAGTGCACTCAAAACCAATATATCGTGGCGTATTTGCTCCATGCAAGAACTGTGGAGCCAGAGAAATAGCCGTTGCTAAGTAATACACGCACGCGACAGTGAAAGAATGGTGTTTTCTATGGAGGTCCTCACCGCCACCGTTGCTACGCAGCGACGTAGTAAAGCACACCTCGTCAACAATAGATTAGGAATACATGCACGCGACAGTGGAAGAGCGGTGTTTTCAATGGAGATCCTCACCGCCACCGTTGCTATGCAACGGCGTAGTAAAGCACACCTCGTCAACAATAGAGGGCGTTTTCTGCGTGGTCCATGCCGGGGAGCTGTCTTGAATACAATTGGCGCTATAGTTCATTTGAAGGTTTAGTTGTGGAGTGTTAACCAGTCGGCAACGGAAGTGAAATTATCTCCGTTACTAAGATTTGTTACCAGGAAACGTCTAGCAGA
>NW_019742555.1:142562-150344 GCF_002891405.2 Cryptotermes secundus | reverse complement strand
CATCGTCCTGGTTTTTAAGATAACTAATAAAAACACGACGTTTCGGAAACTGGATCTGTTTCCGTCCTCAGGTGAAGGAAAACACCTATTCTGTTGGGTCCGTTAGAAAGAGCTAGCCTCAATCACTGGACCCATTATTAGTTATCTTAAAAACCAGGACGATGGATAAAGTCCGAAAACCCAATATATCAGTGTGTTATACACCATCGTCAGAATCCTATAGTAAAATAGAAGATACCAAATAAGATAAGCGATAAAATATAAATATGAAATATGTACCATGATATATTATGTGATATAAGTGAATATATTACGGAAATATTAAAAATACTTAAAAATATCTATAATTTTTCCTGGCGGATTGTAGACCGAAATTAAAACTATGGATTCCTTATTAATGGAGAGGTGAACAGCTGTAGCTTCCACATGTTGCAGGCGAGGAAGGAGAACTTCGGAGTGCTTGAAATCCTGACGTATTAGAATGGCTGTTCCGCCTCCCCGCTGATTTAGCCTGTCAGACTGGTACGATATGTAGTTCGGAATCGTGGAAGGCTGTCAGTGGGTCTCGCTAATTAGTGCTATTGGTATGTAATTGGCATCCAAGTAATGTATAACTCCGTACTTTTTGGATTTAATGTCCCTAGCATTCCCGAATGAGATGTCGGTGTGAGTGAAAGACTTACCCACTATATGGCAGACCCAGGAGGTTGACTAGGAAGTTATTGAATATAACCGAGAGGGGGCTTTCATATGAGTGCTGCATAAATTGCGGGAGCATGACTGACATTATTTGCAGAAGATACTGAAATGAGAAGTTTTGGGTTGAAAGCCCGAACGCAATTGAATTCCCTAGTTTGATGTTCGGTGTATGAGTTACCTAGTCTCTGTCTGGGAGGCTGATGGTCGTGTTGATGCATGTTATCGGCCGACTGCAATAAATTTTGTTCAGAAGAATTGTAACTGTGTTCCTCCCGCGGGTGTGTTGTGTCTTGTTGCTGGGTTGTAGTGTGTCCCTTTGTTCTGGTCAACTTGGGGACAGACTGCAGAAAATTAGGGGCGACAGAAGAACTGAGTTAGGCTCGACCCCTTTCGCGGGGGAGGGGGTAAAGCAGGTATGTTCTGTGCTGGTGAAGAAATGTCAGTTTCAGAGCTTACGGGCTTTGTTGCAGAAGGCTGAAGGTTGGAACGCAAGCAGGAAATGCAGTTTAATTTATGGGCAAGCCGAGGGTCTTGTCTGAAATAGAACTGCAGAATTTCCGTGTGAGGTACAAACATGTAATTGTATGGAAGGTCACGAGGTTGGTTTAACGTGATAGTGGAGGGAGGAAAGTGAGGTTGTGGCACTTGTGTAGTAGCAAAATTCTGAGGCCTGCTCCAAGCGTTTCCGGGACTCATAAGCGGATAGTCGTGGAGGGTTTTGCGGATGGATGGACTGAAATGAATGAGTTTCGCGCTCTGCCAATATTAGAAGGCTGTCGATTATTCAACTTTCCAGACTGAAGTTTATTTCTCATCTCCTCTTCCATGAGGTTACGGAAATAAGGGCAACCTCTGTACTTAGGGCCGTGATCTCTGATTTTGCACAGAGCGCACGTGGGCACGAATTTCGGTTCAAAACGTTTTTCACATTTCCACAAGCAATGTTTCTCTACGCAGTGGGCAGAAGCCGAAAGGGCCTGGCAGTTTGCCGCCACGCGAAAGAATTGCTGACACCGTGCGCACTGAGGCGGCACGGCACGTCCCTTATAAGGCTCCACAGTGATTCTGATGTAACACAAGTGGGACAATTGCGAAATCTTCTGGCTCTGTGGAATGATGTCTAGCTCAATTATGTGCATGGGCAGAGGTGTTCTCTCTCTCCACGTGGTCACTGGAATTACGTTTTGAACTGCCGATCCAAGGGCAAGTATTTCATCCTGAAAGGCTTTTTTAGGAGGGGTGGTAGGAGGGATGCCTTTCATAACCACCCTGTACGGCTTGGAGTCGTGCTTAATGAGATTAAATGGAACTTTATTTTTTTAAAGAAGGTAATATTGATACATTGAAGTCTGACATGCTATGCCAGCTTTTATTCTATAGGTTGTGAAGCCTAGAGGCTGGAATTTGGAGTGAAAATTTTTGTTTAGTCTGGTCATGTCGCCTTGGAAGTGATGGTGGATGATAGCCGGCGGAATTTTCTGTCTGGGAGCGGTTAGGAACTGGTTCTTCTTGTGCTCTGAGCTACCAGAAACATGACTGTCAGGGTTGGGAGGGATTGGCAAAAGGGTATATTATTGGCGGTGTTTTCCTTAACTCTTGATTTAAGATTTACGACACCAGTGGCGGTTTTCGTTACAGTGCCAGAATTTCGTATTATTAAACCTCTAAATATTGAGTTCAGCTCAGTAAATTGCTGTTGGTTCTCGCCAGCACAGTCGTTCTTGATTTCGGGCCCCGTCTGGACCCATCACCATTTTTTATATTCTTTCCTAGACTTGCAGTGTTTTGAAAAGGGGCCTCCTCCTCGACGAGAGGCGGGGTCTATCTCACTCTCCCCACCACTATTCGAGAGCGATTCTGCTAGCTCTGGCTCTCACTGTCACTCACTCACTCAGCAATCGCTCTTTATTGTGAGAACCATATGAAAAACACAAATATTCCATGGGTAGAATGCAGTGTTTGTCTTAATGGGGTACGCGGTAGCGTGGTTGGTTGAGGAACTATGCTACAAGCCGGAAGGTCGCGGTTTCAATTCCCGATGAGGTGGATTTTTTCAATTGACCTAATCCTTCCAGCCGCACTATGGCCCTGTGGTTGACTTAGCCTCTAACAGAAATGAGTACCAGGAATATTCTTGGGTGTAAAGGGCAGCCGGCGCGTAAAGATGACAACCTCACCGACATCTGTGAGCTGATTGTCTAGAAAATGTGGGAGCCTCGATGTCTCACAACCCTATTGCCCTCCACGGTCTGTTACAGGGCCAGCTCTACCGTTTTACCTCTATTGTATATACATCAGGCTATCATGGGTTAACTTTGACAACGTCTTAGGGCGGGTACAGACTAGCGAGCTGTTGCATGTAACGTAACGGTTGCTGTAACCACATTCTGTTAGTGTGGACGCCTTCCGAACCACGCTCGCGAACGTACTTCGAGCGCGCTCTGTAACACGACCGGCGAGCCACTGCCTTGTCGGTTTTGCTGCGAACACAAAGGGACTCGCAGTAGGCTCGTGGACGCCACACTCGCTTGCTCGTAAATGTGTACGTTTCCTCCGAACCAGGAGTAGCGTTGCGAATCGCTATGGAGTGGAACGATGAGAAATGACTGAATTTAATTGAAATCTACAGGAACAAACCGTTACTTTGGGACCCAAAAGAATTATTATAAGAGACACCTGAAAGACGATGCGTGGGCCGAATACTTTGCTTGGATATACGGAATAGATACTGTAAACTTGTAAAGGAATCCCCAGTTGCCAAGTATCTCAGTGTCACAGCTAATCGATCTTGCACCGAAATCGCCTCTCTGAACTTAGTGTTCCTTTTCCGGATCCTAGGTCCAAACAGATTAATCAAATATTCGAAGTCCGTTGGATTCAGGCGGGTGAAATTTTTGTAATGCCCACTAATTGTTTGCGATTTCAAATCCAAAAGTAAAGCAGGACCGCTTCTTTCTTTGTATAGCGCATGCTACCAGAATCTTCGTGGGCGACAAGGAGGAAGACATGTCTTCACGGCGAGCTCACCACGAGCACTATGGATCGGGTCGCTCGAAGCTGGTTACATGACGACTCTGGACGTGTCGTCCATACGAAGACGTGGTTACAGTAACCGTCACGTTACATGCAACAGCTCGCTAGTGTGTACCCGCCCTTAAGAAATCTGATCGGATTTCAATTTGGGGAGGGTGAAATTCTTCGTGTTGAGGGCAGCGTTCGGGTTTGCTCCGACTATGAAGGCAGATCAGTAGCAAAACGAAAGAAAAAATACTCACTGAAGACGAAGGAAATGGAATGCTTTTCTAGCGGCAGTTTGCTCGGCGAGAGGAGACAGGAGAGCAATGAAAAGACGTCTTCAACAAGGATCCTATTTCGGTGGATCTGAGACCGTTACTGGCTGTCGGAATTGGCGCGGCTCCATAAATGGGATCGCTGTGTAAAGAACGAAATCTTTTTGCAACGACACTGTTTGCCTGATTCCTGCGGAGTTCTGAGGAAGGCCTGGACAACGGGACGGCAGAGAGGAAGACGCAAGGAAGAACAGTATACACATCACAGTTTATGGACCGTGAATTTCAACTGAATTGAAGCTGAAACTCGGTTGCGCTATGTAAGCGAGTAAAAACCTGTAAACCAGTGCAGTATGCCACGTGTTGCAACTGCTTTACTTACTACATAATAACCCGGCATTAACTGTGATATGAATCTACTGTTGTACAGCCAACCCCAAAACACACGACCACATATGTGTGGTAAGGTAAAGCTGTCCCTGTAACAGCCATGGAGGTCTATAGGGTTGTGAGACGTCGATGCTCCCACATTTTCTAGACAATCGGCACACAGATGTCAGTGAAAGTTGTCAGCCTTACGCGCCGGCAGCCCCCCCCTTCCCCCCCCCCTTGGCACTGCAGCCCCAGTGGGCCTAGGCCTACCTCCATGAACTCCGTTCACTTCGGTTTTTCTAGATCTTACACATACGGTAGGACTCCTTGGGCGAGTGATCAGCTCGTCGCAAGGCCTCTACCTGTACACAAACACAGAAAAACGCACACAAACATCCATATCCTGAGTGGGATTCGAACCCACGATCCCGGCTTCCGAGTGAGCGAAGACAGTGCATGCCTTAGACCGCTCGGCTACCGTGACCGGCCGGCAGCCCTTTACTCTCACGAATATTCCTGGTACTCATTTCTGTTAGAGGCTGAGTCGACCCCAGGGCAATAGTGCGGCTGGAAGGATTTGGCAAACTGAAGAATCCAACGATCACATTCAGAATCGAACCCCCGACATCCCTCCTTGTAGCATAATGCCTCAACCAACTGCGCTGCTTCGTACCCATATATTGTATATTCCTGTAAGTGTAAGATGTGTTTTCCTGTATTTTGATAAGTGAGGAACTCAGTCACGATTGAGCTTCTCGCGCCGGTCGATCGGGTAGATTGCTGCTGGCCCTCGCCAGCGCAGTGATTCTTGGTTCCGAGTGCCACGGGTCTCGTAACCCCATATTACAGTCTGACCGCTCTGGGAGTCCTAGAAGCGCTGTCTAACGACGGTGGTTATCAACAGCACTATATTGGGGATGTGACGCCGTGTAACTTCTAGCTTACTGACGTTTCAGAGGAACGTTCTGTCTGCATCTTCATGGCCGAAGTGTAAGCCAAGGAATAAAGAAGCAAGCAGTACACTCTGAAGAAGGTCGCATTGTTTATGGTCGTGTTTTCAGACCAGGATGCATTTAGGAACGCTATTCATTTGGCTCCCCCAAAACTCGGGGCCCAGTCAGAACATCAATGAGAACCAGTGTTTGTGCCCATAGGAGCCGCTTGGGGGTTGGAGGGCAGTCAGTAAATTTTCATGCAGTGTTCCGTTTAGGCCCTTTTAAGACCATTTGTTGTTAGTGTTTGGTATATTTCTTCCTTCGTTTCAATCCTTTTTTCCGAAATGATGGAGAGGGACAGGATGGCATCCCCCCCCCCTCCCGGATGCTCCAGTGCTTGTAGCTGTTTGTAATGTGGCGAATGTGACGTCATGTTCAGATAGTAGTCAGTCCTGTACAAGTCATGTTTACCAGTTCATGCTGCTTATCTCTGCTGCTGCAACCGCAGCTGGCTGGAGACTGTCTCCACCGACGTTAAGATCTCCACATACACTGCACAGGGCCATCACACATTCTCCTTTCTAACGTTGAAATGCATACTGGTGTAGTCCATAACGTTACATATTATCATCTATCATATAATGTCCATTTCCCGGGTTCCATTCCCAGCTTGGCGAGATTTCTTCCTTCTCCACAGCGTCCAGACCGGCTTTGGGGCCCACCCAGTCTCCTATACAACGGGTACTGGGGGGTGAGGGGCAGGTTTTCTCCGAGTACTTCGGTTTTCGCTGCCAATCATCATTCCACCAATTGCTCCACAATCACCCTTACCTGTCATCTGGGGCTGGTACAATAGGCCAGAAGTGGCCGCAGTACAAGGGACTTAGTCCCACCCCACTAGTATTAAAAAAAAATCAGGGAGAAAGAAAACTGAGCTGTCGTCTTTCACATTGGTAAACAAAAAATACAGCAGCACCTTAAATATACTAAAAGTCTTATATCTAGAATACAGCACCCTCGTTATAACGGACTAGTGTCAACTATAACCGAGTGAAGGATATTTACGGAAGTAGACCATGTGATACATAGCCAATACACGCAATAAACATAGAAGCAATGTCATTACACAGAAGTTTTTATACTTTCTTATTTTAAATAGTTGTGTAACTACAAAACCTTCTCGATACTTCAACAAACAAACAAAACAAATTCCATGGCTTGAGTCCGCAAGCGAACTATACCGACCGAGCTACCGCCGCTTGTTGGCGAAGTTAGTGCCAACTTTAACGGATAGAGGGTGTCGCGTGGTCAGCACAACGAATTCCCACGGCCGTACTTCAGCATGTCTGAAAATTCACAGTTGTACACAGCCAGATTCCGTCCGTTATAACAAGGGGTTTCTGTACAAGCATGGATTCACTGATGGATGAAACAAATGCACGCGAGTAATCCGTATACGTGAAGAAATGTTTTGAAAGTAAAAACAGACGCAGAACATGAGGCCCAAATTTTGATCGGTGGAAAATAAAGAGAACCATTTACGACAGTTGAATGGGAAGCGGTGAAAGCAACATACAAAAAAAAAAAAAAGGAATGGGCACCTGTTGTAGAAGCGGCCTATTCTTAGAGGACGACAGACTCAAGAAGGGGAGGTTCTGTATTAGTGTTTCCAAAGCAAAGGGCCCGAATGCGATTGCCGAGAAGCGTGTCAAGGACTGGATGAGACTCAGAAAACAATCTTAATTACTATATGCATCCTGTTGTGCATCACTATATAATCCTATCATGGCCGTCAACGTAACAAATTCCAAATAAATAAACCAATATTGCTGTATTAACATTTGTTTATTATTGTGTATCTGCTACATCGACCGCCTCTGTGGTCTAGTGGCCAGAGGTATTAGAGACTGCTGTTGGGCGGGAAACGTCCGTTAATTTGGCTCAGTGACCTCCTTTGGAGATATGAGGTTCTTTTACGTGCCGTAAAGCTACGACACGGGACCCACGGCTTAAAGTCCCTCCCGGAGGACGTGTTAGTCCCTTACGTGTATGTTACATGGACGATAACTGGCGTGCAAGTGATGCGAAGTTGTATCATATTAGTTTCATTTTATTCATTCTGTCTTGTCACACTACTTAAATATTATAGAATGATCTGACAACATCATCCAGTGTGACTCAAATGTGTACATGTTGTCATGCCTTCTGAAGTTGGTCATAACTGACCGAAACATGTAAAGGCATTCACATAAATACATATACATTTGAGTCACACTGGACGGTGTTGTTAAATCATTCCACAATAATCCATCTTATTACTTCCTGTGGTATCGTAGATAGCTCTGGTAAAATTATTGTGTGTTGTATATGTTGTGTCTTGTGAGGGGACCCCTGTTCTGTTTCTGTTAATACTCTGGTGATACAACTATATATCAGAGGGGAAGCATAAGAACTGGTTACGTCCCCTGTTCGCACTGTTAGAGACG
>NW_019742555.1:125174-142556 GCF_002891405.2 Cryptotermes secundus | reverse complement strand
GGAAACGTGTTTGGAAGCCTCTATTTCCCCGGATGTTTCACAGGAAGTGGTGCTATTGTGATGCGGTGTTGCAACTTATATATTGACAATTTAACGATGCTTTTTCAGCTACACAATTTCGCTTGCGGACTAAATCCAAGGAGTTTGTAGTTCTGTTTTTTGTATCAAGAGGTACCCTTTCGAAGTGTAAACACTGTTACTGTACATTCAGACGTATTTCATGTTTATCTTTAGTCCCTTCTAGAAGAGTGCTGAGATACTGCCTTAAAATAGGCCACAACCACCTCCATAGAAAAGTGTCATATTAAATAAATAAAAAGTTCATCTGATCAGGCTGAAGCCAGGAGACCGGGTATCACTTGAAGCGCTAGGAGACACATAACGCCTTTTCTTAAGCAGGCTGTGTTCCGGTTATAAAAACACTTTGAGTGCATTCTTATGACAGACTATACGTTTCTTATGCACTTTTATTTCTGGTCTGACTGTTAAACTTTATCGCCAGTGCGTTCCGCTTATAAACGTCAAAGTGCAACACGAGGGTTCCGAGACATAAGCGAGGAACAGTTACATCACAGTACCGACTATGGGGTGCGTGTGTGTGCGCGTGTGGAACAGGTAATGTGATTGTAAACTTCGCCGTGGACTTACATTCTTAGAACTGTAACACCCGAAACCTTATCCAGAAGGAAACTTACGTACAGTAAATAATGCATCGACTATAATGATGTCCAATATCCAAAAGGCCAATCCGTTGACCTTAGGTCCCCAATACACAGACAGTTTGGCCTTCCGATCGACCTTACAGGCAAAATTGTGACACGAAGAAAGCAGTCTTCTGGAATTTGGCACCGTGTATATGTGGTGTTAACCGACGTTTCGGAGGAACGTATCGCCTCCATCTTCAGGGTAGAAGATTTCTTATATTTTTTCTTCTACTATGAAGATGGAGGCGATACGTTCCTCCGAAACGTCGGTTAACACCACATATACACGGTGCCAAATCCCAGAAGACTGCTTTCTTCATAGTCACCGCCGTGAAAGCCTCAAATCTTACAAAATTGTGACAGTTTACCCCCTCCATTTCCTCCCCATACACGCGCAGATAAAGCGGCAGGCTCCATGCCACAATCACGGTCTTCCAGCCTATAATGTTGAGTCACACACGTCACGTGCTACGGTCCTGCAGGCAGAACTGACGGACTGACGGGTTTCCCACAAGCCAACAGTCCAAACGATTGGCCGGCTGGCCGCATCACACACGTCAGTTTTGCCTTTCAGTCTTCAACTGTGCAGGCCGAACTGGAGGCCAAACAGTGTGTGTATGGGGCCCCGACGATAGGAGGGGGTGGTAGATCACTGGCAGTTTTGACACTAAAAAGTCGATCACAACCTGTTTGAAATTGGACTTGCCTGTTTTAGAGAAATACAATGTCTCCAAGTTCATATTCTTAGATTTGGGGCAGTATGGTCTACCGAAACGTCGATAACCAATCTCTGGATAAACAGGTTCATAACCCCGAAAATCACAATATGACTCTTAAATGCCCCGAAAAACCTCATACCTTTCCATATGTATAACCAGTAATGCAACGGTGATGCAATTTGGGGTTACCACAGCAACAAATTTTCAGTCGTTAATACATAGCACGAAAAGAAGTTATGTAGTTAGCAGGTCACGAACGACCAAGAATTCTTTTGTTAAGATTTGAGGTTTTCACGGCAGTGACCATGAAGAATGCCATCTTCTGGGATGTGGCACCGTGTAGATCTTGTGTGAACCGACGTTTCAGAGGAACGTATCGCCTCCATCTTCAAGGTAGAATAATCCGCGAGCGAGAAACCAGCGTTATAGCAAGTGGCTGGAGGTGATACGTTCCTCTGAAACGTCGGTTCACACAAGATCTACACTGCGCCACATCCCAGAAGACGGGATTCTTCAAGTCTTTTGTTTGTGTCTCGTATCTGCTCTGTCAGTGCTGGGAATGCTTTGGTGGGATGCGTGAAATCTAGTACGCTACATAGAGGAGACAGTTTACGACACTCTATGTGCGCTCTTTATTCGTGGGAGATGGCGTTAAACACAGACTTCGACGTATCANAGTGATGATGCTATGCAAAGTTCCTTAACTTAAAATCGCGAATAATTATTAAAGTGCTTATTTTGTGTACATATTACATATAAATGCCGGTCACGGTAGCCGAGCGGTCTAAAGCATGTACTGTTTTCGCTCGCTTGGAAACTGGGATCGTGGTTTCGAATCCCACACAGGGCATGGATGTTTCTGTGCGTTTTTCTGTGTTTGTGTACAGGTAGAGGCCTTGTGACGAGCTGATCACCCGCCCAAGGAGTCCTACCGAATGTGTAAGATCTAGAAAAACCGAAGTGTACGGAGTTCATGGAGGTAGGCCCAGGCCCACTGGGGCTGTAGTGCCAAGGGGGGAAAAAAACTTATACAACAAATGATGAAACTTTCTTTTGAATTCTCAGCCGCTATTGCACTAGTGAGTAAACAACATCATGACTAGGAAACGAATTAACAAAGCAAAGAATAATCATTTAATTCGTTCGCTACAGCTTCCATACTGTACTTGGGCCTAGTTAGTTTCCCGTCCAATGGGTACGAGGGTAAAGCTGCAGAAGCTTGAAAATGACTTTCGAAATGTGTTGATCTATACCCACACTACATCATACATGTTCATGGCGAGTGCCGACGTAGGTGGAGCTAATAAGTAACTACCTGCGCTGCTATTTCCATGTTCACATTAGATGAGGCAAAAACAGGTAAAGCTATCCCAGTTACTTACTTACTCACTTTAAACCGGGAACTCGACGCGAAGCGTCATGAAGGATGGCGTGTTGATGAATGGTGCAATCAGTGTTTCGAACAGCATGACTCATACAATGCGAACTGTAATACAATTACGGACGCAATAAGCTCGTATGAAATATCACTGCCGAGTCTCGAACCTGGTATTACAATTATAGTCACCCCTCGGCTGGGGCAGTGTTCCTATACTCTATTACATTCATAATCGCAAATTTACATGCTGATACCATGCTGATTGCAAGGCTTTTGGGCCTCAATAACAGAATTCGGTTTAATTTTACATGACATGTTGAAACATTACGGAAAATGTTGTTCCACGTTGTTAACGTATCCGGTTAAATGAACACAAATGGAAATTTGTAAATACTTTTTATAAATAACGAGATCATAGGGGTGGAATCGATTGGCCATTCATGCCGAAGGGGATTGTGGTCATGATTTGTCAAAAGGCGGTTCTACCTGTTCGTTACAACAATTGTAATTCAGTCATGTGTTTCCGTGATCATACAAGAGACCAATATTGCTTCAATTTACATGCAATCAAGGACATTTACTTCGTTATATGTGGGTTATTATAGGGGAACATCATAACAGCATTCTGTTATCTGGTAATGAGATTAATGACCGTTTAGAACTTAAATTCTTTAGAAAACCGTGAGTACCATGTAGGCTTACATCACAGTGATCATCAATCCTCATCTATTTCTATCCTCGAACGAAGAGAAAGCTAGGCAAGTGGTACGTTGAAGCGGTTGACCTTGAACTTCCTCCTCTTCACAGCGACACGGCTAGTGTCTTCATTAAATAATTCCAGTGCTTCCCGTTTGTACAATATTCGATCTAGTCATTGGCTTTTTCTATTGACCTACTCCTTCCAGCCGCACTATGGCCCTGGGACCGCCTCAGCCTCTAACAGAAATGAGTACAAGGTATATTCTTGGGGCTAAAGGGCGGCCAGCAACTAGAGCTGACTTCACCGCCATCTGTGAGCTGATTATCTAGAAAATGTGGGAGCTTCGACGTCTCACAACCCTAAGGGCCTCCACAACCTGTTACAGGGATAGCTTTACATTTTTTATATTATGTGGAACTGCGCCATGGTGAATGCTCCAACTTCTCTTCGTTGTAGGTCACTTTCTTACAAAGTTCTTACATTGCAGGCGTCACAGTGTCCACCCACAGTTATTTTTCGTTTTATTCTGTTAAATATTGAACACCAAAAAATGGCTGAAATACAATATGGAGATATCAGGAAGTTCTATACCTATGCACTGTCTTCGCTTGCTCTGAAAACGGGATATTGGGTTCGAATCCCACACAAGGCATGGATGTTTCTTGTGTGTATGCGTTTATTCTGTTTTTATGTTGTCCTGTGTTTAGGTAGAGGCCTTGCTACGAGCTGATCCCCCGTCGAAGGAGCCACTTAAGAGAACGGGACATCCAGACCCTTCGTACTTTACGCTAACACAAATTACGACATCGGTTTAACTTGTTTACTAAATGTTACAAATAACAACAAACAAGCAAATCAAAACAAACTCCATGGTTTTAGTCCACAAGCTAACTGTACAGAGCGAGCGACCGCCGCTTGTCGGCGAAGTTAGTGTCAAATTTAGCCGATAGAGAATGTCGCGTGGTCAAAGCAACGGATCCCCAAGGCCGTTAATCTCTGTTTTCTATACAAGAGCCGCTGTTTCCTAGAAATAGCTCCTAAGTTATCCTCACGAGGTTGAGTGGACCCCGTTTCAGATCCGCTACTTCTCAGAAAATCTGATAGCGCCGGGAATCGAACCCGGGACCTCTTGATCACAGAGGCGGTCTTTGTTATAAATACCGTGACTGTTAAAACCATTAGAAAGTTCAGGATGTTTACCTACACCCCAGAACACGTGCGTTCAGTAATGCCTCGAGTGCTGCATATACCTTTAGGGGTGCTTGTTTATGAAGCCGGTCACAGTGGCCGCGCGGTCTAAGGCATGAACTGTCTTCGCCCGCTCGAACACTGGGATCGCGTGTTCGAATCCCACTTGAAGTATGACTATCTGCGTACATTTATTCTGCGTTTGTGTTGTTCTGTAAGTAGCTGATCACTCGCCCAAGGAGTCCTACCGTATGTGTAAGAGCTAGAAAAACCGACGTGAACGGAGTTCATGGAGGTAGGCCTAGGCCCACTGGGGCTGTAGTGCCAGGGGGGGGGGGAAAGTGAAAGTATGGGAACCGAAACGCTGCCCCAAATCTTTGGCTGATTTCTCCTGTTATGGCCTAGGCACGTGGCTAGTAAGCCTGTATTCAGTAGCTTACGAATACGCCTAGCGACGCATCTTCTTTGGTACTGATTTACGCGAAGGTTCGAACATCAGTGCATTTTACATACATATGTTTAGCACACTGTTATTCTGAATCGTGTTTTCGAAATCTCAGTAAAATGTTCGCCATAGCAGAATTTGGGCCAAATTCGGCTATTTCGAAATTCCATAGCCGAGACAATTACACTTATTTTTATTTATTTATTTATTTATTTTATCGGGGGAATGCGCAGTTGGTTGAGAGGCTATGCTACAAGCTGGAAGGTCGCGGGTTCAAGTCCCGATGAGGTCATCCTTCCAGCCGCACTATGGACCTGGGGTTGACTCAGCCTCTAACAGAAATGAGTACCAGGAATTAATTAAATAATTTTCTTGGGGAGTAAAGCACGGCCGGCGCGTAGAGCTGACAACCTCATCGCCATTGAGCCGATTGTCTAGATAATTTGGGACCCTCAACGTCTCACAACCCTATGGGCCGTCACGGCCTGTTACAGGGATAGATTTACTTTACTTACTTTTATAAATTTTATCACATTCTTAAATTGATTAATAGTATTTTACTTCGGCTTATTTTGACTTCATGAACTGACAGGTTTTATTCTTAGATTTTCTATATATTTAAATACTCTTCTTTNAGTAATCAGTTATCTTCATCTGTTTCCTGTTACTTGCCCAGTACACACTTTCTAAATTACGTTCAATGTCCATATCAGAGAAATTCAGGAATGAAAATGACGTTAGATACGAGGCTGATGCAGTTGTGCATGTCGTACTAAGCAAGGTATAAAAACAGTTGCTTTATGAGGAATTAGTTCGTACCATTGAATATTTGACGCAATAGACAAGGTGTCGCAGAAACCGATGTTGCTATAGCCAAGTTTTACTGTATTTAAATACTCTTCTTTAAGTACATAGCGTCGAACAGAAGGGCACTTCTCAGTGATGCATTCGGAAGAATGTGCATGTAGGCAAGTAAAAGGTACAGCTATCCCTGTAACAGGCCGTGGAGGTCTATATGTTTCTGATAGGCCCACAGATGTCAGTGAGGTTGTCAGCCTTACGCGCCGGCCGCCCTTTACCACCAGGAAGAATCTTGGTACTCATTTCTGTTAGAGGCTGAGTCAACCCCAGGGCCATGGTGCGGCTGGAAGGATTAGGTCAATTGAAAAAAAAAACCAATGACGTCATCGGGAATCGATCCGGCGACCTTCCGGCTTGTAGCATAGTGCCTCAACCAACTACGGTAACGCCTGCCCCCGAATTTAAGCAGTCCTGTCTTAATTTAAGAAAGGGTCCTTCATTTGCGTAAAACGACTGAGGAAAACCACAATAAACCTGATTATAACCTGCACCCGGGATTTGGTATATACGTATCAGAAGTGTTAATGACTGAGTCGCTCCGTTCGGTATAATATAAGGACGGGGGTAGGCTGAGAAAGGGGTGGCTTCCCTAGAATAGCACGTTACCTTTGTTGCTGGTTTTACCACTGAGTTAATGCTTTAACCCGCTACCAGAGTACTACACAAATGGACAGCTTGATCTTCATACAGGAATAAGTAAAAATAAAATTAATTAGAGGCTGTACTGAGCATCGATAGCTCAGTCGGTAAAGCGACTGGCTACAGACTGGACGGCCGATAGGTCGGGATTCTAGTCTCGGTAGGGTCAATAATTTTCACATATCCACGTCGTCCAGACCGGCTCTGGGGCCCACAAAGCCTCGTGTCTAATTAGTTCAAAATTCGTCACTGCACTACACGTTTCTAATCTTGAAACTGTTGTATGATGGACGGTAAACAAAACAGAAAATTCTTTATCATCACAGGCTGTACTGGGGCCCAAGTTTATTTATTGTAAGCTATCTGCTTATGTTCACTGTAGACTGAACAGCGCCTATGGCCACCATTTGCACCATTGCCACCGAATACTGTGAGAAAATACAGGACGGGCCCTATCATTCCTGGTAGCTTTTGCTTGTTCCTCTGCTTTCAAATTGATCACTTCCACTTGGAGTTGCATTGTCCCGTCGACAAGATAATGCCACACCAAATCAACGTCCAGCCTCACACAGTGCCCACTTCTGAATACCGCGTCGAACTCCTCGGTGATGCCGCGGACGAGGATAACCTGCGATAGCTTCTCTATCTTGTTCTCGGCACGTAGCTTCACCTTGTATTTAAAGTTCGAAGCTTGAGCACTTGTGCCAAAAAGCTGCACAACACAGCAACACTTACCGTCCCTGAAACACTTATAGAAGAGGAATATCTCATTGTGCACCAGGAGGATGAAGACTGAGTCGTTTGTCTCTGGGGACAGAAATCTGGCTTCAGTGCAGATTCGGTCTTCGTGACGAGTTTCAAAATGCGTGATGAATTCCTTGAACTCTCCGCTCCAATCACAATTTATTCCGGGAACTCTGGCTAGTGGACAAGCATGAATTCCATGATGGCAGACAGCTTGATGTTCTTTGATGTGTTCCCCTGAGAATGTTTCTTCACAACCTTCTTCCAGGAATTTGCATGGGTAGTTGAGTTTGTAGCAGAGGTCCTCCAACGCGTAGTTCCTGGCCTCCAGGATTGGGTCTCTGCAATTCGGACACGTGTCAAGATTAGGCCTGCAGTTACTGCATATGTTGTGTCCGTTTTGGCACAAGATTATTGGAGGGGTCATATAATCCATGCACACCGGACATTCTATGTTCTTCAGCAAACTTCGCTCCAGATCTTCAGCTCGGCCGTCAGACACGCCTGGATTGGTGGAATCTGCGATGAAAATAAAATTCAAACCATCAAACGAGTTCATTAAGAGGGAGGTTCAGTAAATAAGTCACAAATGGATGTAAAACGTAAAACAGTTGATATTCGAACCAAGAAAAAACATTTATTTCTCGACGTACCCCCCACCGACACTGACACAGTTGTCCCGTCGCTTTACTAGTCCAAACCCGCAGCATAGAAATCTTTTTGACTGTTGTCTCAGCCACTTTCGCATCTCGACGGGCATCATCTGCGACTTTCGAACGTTCTTGAAATAATTTATTGACCCAGTTGTGAACCGCTTTACGCGACAAACACTTCCCATCGTAAACAGGAAACATTTCCTTATGAATATCCCTTACAGTGAGTCGTTTGCCCACAGAAAACGCATAACAGAAAGCTGCTNTACAGTGAGTCTTTTTGCCCACAGAAAACGCATAACAGAAAGCTGCTCTTCGGTAGCCGTTCCCTAGCAATGGGCGTCCTTGTGGCTCCACTAATCCGCCTTTCTGGCGTCATGTCACAATATTCTTCATTGTCACCGAATGTGAGAATCTCATATCTGACTTACAGGGTACTTGAAAGTTACTTAATCGAAAGTCTTATTACGGTGCACATAAACATCCCCTACTGTTGCTACATGAATCAAGTCCACATACAAATTCATACGTCTGTCTGCCTGCCTTATCTATCAATCTATTTACCTATCTACCAACATACCTGCCTACCTACCTACCTATCTATGGTCCTACAGCCCTTTCTTGGGCCTTGGCCCTTTTCAGTTTCTTAACCCTGTAGACAGTCGGTGGGACTCCTTCGACGGGAGATCAGCCCGTCACAAGGCCGTTACCTACACAGAGAACAACACAAACACGGAATAAACGCACACAGACATCCATGCCTCGGTTGGGATTCGAACGCACGATCCCAGTGTTCAAGCTGGCTAAAACTGTTCATACCTTAGACCGCGCGTTCATTCTGATGGGCAATTCATACGTGTGCCTACTTCAAAATACAATCTGGGCCCTGAAGACTGGTAGGAAGAAAGGATAGGGCGTTTAGGAATGCATAATAGTCCTGTTTCTCTCAATTTTACTTATCAGGAACACAATAGTCCAGCGGAAAATTTATCTAACATAGAAAGTGCGTTTCATGTTTCGCAGCAACTGATGTTGCTTACGCTCGAGATGCGTGCACAAATGTAAGCAGGTCTTCATGTAAAGTATCCGTAATTACTGTCCCAGCTTCACAGATATTAGAATTTATCAATAAAATTTAATGAAAATACATTCAGTGATTCCCGAGTTAGTACACATAGAGAGGCAGGCTTGTGTAAACTTCGGCAGCTTTCAGAATGCGTCATAAGGGGCAGGACTTGCGCAGTACACCCAGTCTCCAAGTTGCAGTAGCTCACAATCTGTTGTTTCCCACAGCCAAAAAGTAACTTGCAGGATCTGAGGGTCTCATAGCGGCGGTTACAAACTTTTCTATTTTCTGGGACATAACGCCGTGTAATCCGTTGAAAGTCAGCTGATGTTTCGGAGGAACATGTCGCCTCCATCTTCAGGATCAAAAAATAAGCCACGCATGAAACCAGCGTGAAAACAGATGGCAAACAGAGCTCTACATGGCGTTATGTCTCACAAGATTCGCTTAGTGGGGGCTGGAATCCAATTGGGTCCGCTCGGCATGGCGGTCACTGATTATCCTATTGTAGCCTGCCCCGGGTGATTATGATGATGGAGAATTTGGTGGAATGAAAAGTGGCAGGGGAAACCGAAGTACTCGGAGTAAACCCGCCGCAGCGCCACTTTGTCCACCACAGATCCCACTTGACCAGACCCCGGGATAGAACACGGGCCGCCGCGGTTGGAAGCCAGCGACTACCCGCTGGAGCTATGGCGCGGCCTTGTCCCACAAGATAAAACTCTTCATGAAGTAACTTATCAATAGATGCTACATAACCTTACACAAAATTATGTCAGAAACAGTGAGGATGTATGTATAATATGAGGTTATCACAGCGGTGAATATGGGGAGTGCCATCACCTTGCATGTAACGGTATATACTCTGGTACGGGTTCACTAACGTTTAGTATCAATAACTTGCTTCTTTCTACTTTTCTTCGATTATGAATATGGAAGCAGTAGCTTCCTGTGAAATGTATGTGAATTTCTATCGGACTAGACGACGTCATATCCCAGAAGCTGGCACCCTTAATGGTAACGTAGGCTATGTCCTACCTCTGTTCCTTGTAATCCTGGAAAGACAGCGAGGCCACTTGCCGACACTTGTCCTCATCCACGTATTCACACTCATCTCCGTCTGCTCTCCGAACTGCACTGCCCTTTGTTCTGTGTGCGTAATCACAATTCGTATCCTGCCTTAGTCCTGACCGTCCCGAGACTTCGGCCTCTAGCGTTCAACGTAGGCACATAACGGCGTATTATTGGTCTACACACGAAGACATGGTTTCTCAAACTGTGAATCGCGACCCTGTAGAGCCTCGTGACATTTGTTAATGGTTGGTGAGTTAGGTAGTTAGTGCACGGCAGTGGAGTGAGTGAGTGAGTGAGAGGACTGCTGCAGCCCAGTCTTTCTGAGCTTCAGCTTTTATAAGCTGGTACCTGATGCACGGAGATAGTTCGGGAACGAAGAGTAAAAGGAATGTGTGCTGTTAGAAGCCGTTACCGAGCAACGACTGGTAAAGACACAGCAGACTGAAAATACTTAGTGCGTGCTGTAGTGAACTGTAGAGTATGTGAAATAGCGATAGTGCTATAGTTACGTGTAGTTACGAACTGTAAGTGTTCAATAAATCCAATTACCAATCCAAACTCATATACGTGACAGTATTAAAAGTTACAGTATTCTGGGATATGACACCATGCAGTCTGGTAGATCTCAACGTTCCGGAAGAACCTGGTGTCTCCATCGTCAGAGCAGATCTGCTTCATTATTCAACCAAGAAGATGAAGACAGCAGTTCGTCGAAACGCTGGTAAATGTCGCTACGAGACGTACGTCTCAAAAAACGGCAATAGCCATACTGACAGCCATGAAACTATCAAATCTTGCAAATAAAATACTGGGATTAAAATGGCAAGCGGTGTGTGTAGTAAATGCAAACAAACATTTTCATAAATGTAGAAGAAACTACAGCATAAGCATTATCCCGGCACTTGCCTGGAGAGACTGAGTAAAATCATGGAAAACCTCAGTCAGGATAGTCTGTTCCCGGCCGAGGTTCGAACCGAGCGCATCCCGAATAGGAGACAAGCGGGTTATCGCTACGCTAACGCGCTCTGTTAGTTACAGAAAAAATTAAAATTAGGATGGTGGGCCTAATTACATTACCAATATTACATGATGCAAGAAGCGAGACACAATTTCCTAGTGTCTGAAATTGTGACTGTTCATGTCGGGGTTTTAAGTGGCCATCGCGGACGCTGATGTCATCCACAAGCTCATGTATTTCGTCACCACACAAGCAGCTGCATGTTACGGCGAGACGTTCATTCCCGTTGCTGTCACGTGTTTCCTTTAGCAAGAACGTCGTTTCTGGACTTGCCTCAATCGCGCTTAGTTAAACCATAAATACGTGTAAAAAAAACGAAACTGAAATTACAGTAAACCCTCTCTAATCGTATTAATTAAAGGGAGGGAAGGTCATCCAGATTAATAAAACAAAAAAGAGCCCCAAAAGACAAAAAGAACGTTTAGAAAGCAAATAAATGGAAAATATAATAATAAAGGGAGTGCTGAAGAAAATAAATAAAAAAATATCGTTGCAGTAATTTCTTATTCTGTCAGAAGCTGATATTCAGGACCTCCTTCACCCAGCTCAAGCCAATTTCAGATATTTTCTTGCGTGGTTTCAGTCTCTCCAACCGCCTTCAACACAGTCTGCAATTCCTCTTGCTCCTAAATGCCGAGTGTCTTTTAAAGTACGTACTCAACTGTGAACAGAATTTTTTATATTCCGATCCGGATTATCCGACAAATGGATTGACTATAACCGGATTAAGGATGGTTTATTATACTAAATCCTCGAAATGTTTACTGTTAGACCTTCTTGGATTACCTGATGGACACATACATGGCGCTAGCATTTATTCTAGTTCTAGGGGGTGGGGGAGCAAGAAAATTTGTTTGCAGGCCGACATTTAAGCCGTGTAAGCCTTAATTTACTAAGCGCCGTGTAGTATTAAGAGCATTAGAATCTGCTAGCTGCTTCATGATGCTTTCGTAGTTAGCTTATTCTTCGACCTTGAAGATGGAGGCAGCATTTCCTCCGAAACATATGCTTTCTGCGGATTACACGGCGTTGTATCCCAGAAGATATAATTTTAAATAACTTCAATTTTTGGCGTTAGTATTGGGTAATGTCCTCCATTTGATTTTGATTCACCCCCCCCCCATAGACTTCGGGGAGAGGGCGCCCATGGACCTCAAAATGGGATGATGTCCCAGGGCCTTTCTGGGCAACGGCTCGGTAGACCCGTTCCCGCAGAAATGAATCGACGCGCAACAACAGAGGTACTTTTGGAAAACGGGGGTTTCTACTCGGTCCTTGGCGAGAAGTTATAAGGAAGAAAACTGCGGCGGCCAAGTCAACTCTGTTGACAATATTCTTCATCTTTGAACATTTTTGCACTGCCACTTCGATGCCCAAAAATTGCACTATAGAGTACACATGTATTGTCAGCACGGTGTGATGTTAGTGATAAGGTGGATATAGTGGTATTAGAGGCAGCTAGGATTTTGTGTTGATGATTATGAGGAACAGCGGCAGATTTAATTATTAAAGATGCTTTAACTTTTATTACGATTTGAAGCAGCTGAAGGGTCAGAATTTTTTGTCACGTCGCGATTCTATGCAGGGCCGTAGGCCATAGTAAGCGAAGGGGTGGGCGTTGTCTCATCATGCCGCTAGATGGCAACCACTGCGCGATCCTACGCGGCCGTTCATCATGGCGTCTGTTGCCCTTCTTATGCCATAAAGTAAGAATGAATGTATGAGGGGTAGGCCTTCTCGGCCCTTGCACCGCGACCTACAGTGGTCTATTGTGCTTACGCCATAAAGTAACTGTTCCACATGTGTCGGTTTCAGCTGCACTGAGCTGATTTGTGACTGTATCAAGAGGTGAGGAAGTGTGTGATGTCTGATATTCCACTGCAGTCATTATCAAGGTTACGGTCATCTGATGTTTCCATACGGAATTATCCATACATCATAGTAACTGAAGAATACCATCTTCTGGGATGTAATCCCGTGTAGTATGGTAAATGTTTTACCGGCTTTCTGAGGAACGTACTGCCTCCATCTTCAGGACGGAACGGTGTGCGAAGCAACAATCAGAACTCTGCAACCAAGTAGGAAACTGAAGAAAGCAGTCTTCTGGGATTTGGCACCGTCTATATGTGGTGTTAACCGACGTTTCGGAGGAACGTATCGCCTCCATCTTCAGGGCAGAAGAAAAAAATATAAGAAATCCGCAAGCGAAGAGACCTGAAGATGGAGGAGATACGTTCCTCCGAAACGTCGGTTAACACCACATATACACGGTGCCAAATCCCAGAAGACTGCTTTCTTCATAGTCACCTCCGTGAAAGCCTCAAATCTTACATAAGTAGGAAACTGCTTGCTTCTTGCTGGTTGTTTGCTTAGCTTAGTCTTCGACTTCGACTTTGAAGTTGTAGATAATTTACGGCTTATAATTTCAATAAATGTCTAGCAGACTATATGGCATCGCATCCTAGTGCTCTTGGCAGTGAGAACTTGAAATCCATGTCGCAATTGTTCTCGATTCTGTGGGAATAACGTAGAGACGTGGAAGAACTGAAGGGAGATATTTTGACATATGACGTAATAACTTCTCCATAGGGAGGCGGATTAGAATACCTCCACCGTAGCCCTGCGATTTTCAGAAGGCAACGAAAAGGGAACCCATTGCCTGGGTGCATAACTTGGTCACTTTGTCACTGGGGCACATAAATACAGAGACCTGGTCCTCCAGGTTGGGGTTGGGGGCAGGGCTGTGGAGCTCTTTAAAGAATGATGATGATGATACAGTCTTGTGTAGTCACTGTCGCAGTTTATTTTCAACAGAATGAAATTTTCGCATATTTATGTTGCAAGGAATATATCAAGTAATTTAACGTACTTGTTTATTAAAATAATTACTTTATCTATAAAATAGACATGTACATTAAAACTGAAATGACGAAACTTTCGTCATTTTTAGTTTAATCCCTCCTATTAACTTTTCCTTATCTTCGTAGAATTACTGGGTTTCTGTACTTTGTTTCATCGTCTTGTATTCTAGAAAAAAAAACACGACGTTTCGGAAACTGGATCTATTTCCGTCCTCAGATGAGGGAGGAAGACACCTACTCAGTTGGGCCAAAAAGCCAGTAATTCTGTGTGTTATGCACCATCGTCAGAACCGTTTAGAACCTACTTATCTATTTATGAATATGGTAAAACAGTTTCTAATGTTGAAAATTCAAAACGTAATTATATGATTATTGAGGAAAGGCTAGAGAGTTCTCTTTCACTGCCATGAAACAACGAAAGGGACAGGAGTTTAGGCTTAGCAAGGAACATTTTGAAAAAGAGTACTCATCTGAAACTTAATAAAATTTTAGCGCGAATTTATTAATTGCAGAAAGTGACGCGCAAAAATTTCATTTAACGTGGGTTTTACATTTAGCTCTGCTCCTTCGTGTGAGATGATTTAATTACATTTCCTGTTTAAGAACAAATAGGTCTTAACGTAATCTTGAAATTCTTCCAAGTGTTTTTTCTGCACACGACTTTGTGGGACGTTTGAGAGGGAGAGCAACAGTTTCCAACCAAAACCTGTAAAGTATGTGTACTAATAAAATGTTGCACGGGAACTTGAGTTTTCGAAACGTCCTTTTTTTCTGAACGTAATTTTTTTAATGTTATTTCAGGTTTCCGTTGGCTGGCTTCTTCGCTTGAGAAGAAAACTCCCTGCACTCGTACGTACGCCCAAGAGATGGGCACATGCATTTCCTGCATATCACCTGTGATTTGTACGCTTAACCTAACATACACTGAGCAGAAAACCGGGGATGACATGAATGAAAGAAAAGCTGCATACATGTTATATGGGGTATATATATACAAGGAATAATTATTTGGGAAACCCAGTAGTAGATGGGAGGATATTCAAATTGAAGTTGATGAAATTGATTGAAGGCTGGTTTCAGCTGGATCAGCATGAGGATAGGTGGCACTTTCATGTAAATATGATAATGAATGTTTCAGTTCATTAGTAGAAGGTGGTTGTTGTATGCAGTTACTTTTCCAATATGCGTATTTCGTATCCCGTATATGGGACAAATCCTTTTTTGAAATGGAACTAATAGTATTCCGTTAAGGCTTATGAGCTCCTAATTATGTAATTTTGTACGTTTTCTTATTCCTTCCTCTTCATCAGAGTGAAATATTCTCCTAGTTCTCCTAGTGTAAGAGAGAGCTTTTCCTCGTGCTGCCATGTTTAAGAGTCTATCACGCTGAGAACCTCTTGTCTCTTTTTCTCTGAAGTTCAGGCCTGTCAAGTGATAACAGCATCTGACACTTGTCTACTGTAAAAAGGAGTGACTAAAGCAAGATGGTGAAATCAAGGTGTACCAGCCCACAGTAAGCTCCAATTTTAATCTAGAAACAGAGCAGCAGAAGGAAACTGATTTCTTTAGTAGAAAAGATTTATCCTCATTTGGTTTTCGTATTAAAAGTATAAAATTGATATTACGTGCATAATTTTTAGTAGAATTATATGACAACTTCAACATTCAAACTATCGCACTTACTCTCGTTTAATTAAAGTTTTAAAATCATTCAGAAGATGAGCTAGTTTTTGTTTTGAAAGGAAATATATAGGCTACACTTGTTCTGGGATTAAAATTGTAACATTAACATAAAATCCATTATCCGCAGTAAAGGAATTAACAGTTGCACGGTCCAGACTAAGGCAGTTACCCTTCTGAGTCAGAGTATTAAAGTCATCTCGGAAGTGTGCAACCAGTTTGGTTACGCTTAACTTTTCATATCGGTTCTCAGCGTAAATATCGCATCTGTACTGGTAAGTCAGCATACAATTATATGAAGTACAGGCGTGCTGCACGACACAGTATAGCCTGTCTGGGTCAGTTACGGCAACCGCATAACAAAGGAAGTACTCGGCATAAACATTCATTAACATCACACAGTTACGAGACAGTCTGATGAAGTTAGTTGAAACAGTGTAATTCGCGTGGCTCGTGTCGACATGCATTTCCCTGTATCTGTTGTCGCCTTTCCAAGGACAAGCACCAGAAGGTAACATACCCAGAGGGCAAAGGACGGGTGGATTCAGAAACCCTTGTAAATGTAGTGGAAGATTAAGTTCAGGAAGTCCTTGAGGTGCGGAGTTCATGCCCACTTCTGTAGCTGCGTTGTATTGTTGATCGTGTGCCATTTGGGGCATAGGATTATTGGTTACTTTCTGAGGAAATGTTTTTCCGTAGTACGTTTGCATTTGTGTGTTTACTGTTTGGTGCTGGAGTAATTCTTGAGGTCCAGTTTGGTATCTGGGGTAATTTCGTTCAGTTTTCGATAGATATGGTTCCTGGTTAGTTTCATGCTTCATTTTCTCCCCACTGGACTGATTATGATTTCCTGCTTGTTCTGGGAGATGATTTCCATGTCGTAACCATTCATTCTGCAGAAGTCCTTTGCCTGAGCCAACATTACTGTGATGTGTATGTGTGCTTCCTTTCTGCCGAGTTAGAATTCTATATTGAACATTTGTTTGGGAGGAGGAGACTTGCTGTTTTGGTGGAAGGGGTTGCATTTCTGGTTTGTCTTCCTCTTCTTGATCAAGAACCTTTCGTAGAAGCTCCTTTACAATGCTTGGTGGTGGTTGTTCTCCTTGCGAGAGTTCTAACAGTTCCTGCGTCCCCTGCCCATGTTCCGGCCTCTCAGCTTCACGTGCAAACTGCTTCGTTTCTCTATCTTCCTCCGTTTCCTTTGCTGCGTCGTCTATCGCCGTTCTCCACGGCCGGGACATGCTGTAACAGAACACACATAACATTACAACTAACGATGTATAGGAGATACTTAAAAATTATAAGGCAAGGTAAAGATAGACTTCTCGCAAGGCCAACAACCACCACCAAGCATTGTAAAGGAGCTTCTACGAAAGGTTTTTGATCAAGAAGAGGAAGACAAACCAGAAATGCAACCCCTTCCACCAAAACAGCATGTCTCCTCCTCCCAAACTAACACCGCTCTTTTCCAACCCGCCTTAGCTTCTTATCGGCGCAGTCGGAATGGTGCTATCCCTGCTACACCTGTTTCTACCTTAGGACAGTGTATGATGGCTACTGGAAGTTGTCCTCACAGATCAAACTAAGGAAGATCGGTATAGGTACGGGAAACTAGCTGGGTCGGTTTGCATGGGTCTCAGGGTAGCGATGCC
>NW_019742555.1:115488-125082 GCF_002891405.2 Cryptotermes secundus | reverse complement strand
TGGCTTGCACCCCCACGCCGGGAATTCGAAAGATGGTGTTGACATATACATTTTCATCCCATCTTCCGTAGGAAGCTTGAACGAGGCAACCCAATCATACTGGCCCTCATTCACAGGCAATTGTAACAAGCTCTGACCTGTCCTTTTAGGCGCGTCCGGTTCCCTGTACCCGAGCTAAATTTATGACTGATCGTAAATGTCATAACTCCGGACTTCTTGTTTCTGCCAGAATCTAGAAATTTTCAACGTAAACACCGTATTGCACGTCCCAGACGATGAAATACGATATTATAGATCACGATACATTTCCAGTAATACCGAAACATAAGACTTTTGAAATTTAAATTACCGACAATTAATTAGAAATAAATTTCGTGGACATCTATAATCATCAAAATAAATAAGGGCTAAGACTGATCAGCGTCAAACAAATGTTCAATATAGAATTCTAACTCGGCAGAAAGGAAGCACACATACACATCACAGTAACGTTGGCTCAGGCAAAGGACTTCTGCAGCATGAATGGTTACGACATGGAAATCATCTCCCAGAACAAGCAGGAAATCATAATCAGTCCAGTGGGGAGAAAATGAAGCATGAAACTAACCAGGAACCATATCTATCGAAAACTGAACGAAATTACCCCAGATACCAAACTGGACCTCAGGAATTACTCCCGCACCAAACAGTAAACACAAATGCAAACGTACTACGGAAAAACATTTCCTCAGAAAGTACCCAATAATCCTATGCCCCAAATGGCACACTATCAACAATACAACGCAGCTACAGAAGTGGGCATGAACTCCGCACCTCAAGGACTTCCTGAACTTAATCTTCCACTACATTTACAAGGGTTTCTGAATCCACCCGTCCTTTGCCCTCTGGGTATGGAGAAGAAGAATGTATATTGGATATTTGTGGGAAAGCCTGAAGAAAGACACCACTGGAAAAACCAAGGCGTAGGTGGCTGGACAATATTAAAATGGATCTTAAGAGAGATAGGATGGGATGGTATGGATTGGATTGATCTGGTTCAGGATAGGGACCAGTGGAGGGTTCATGTGAACACGGTAATAAACCTTCGGGTTCCATAAAATGCAGGGAAATTCTTGAGTAGCTGCAGATTTGACTTCTCCTCAAGAAGGGCTCAGCTCCATAAGTAAGTAAGGTAAAGATATGCCTCCAACAAGCCGTGGAGGCCTACAGGATTGTGAGACGTCAAGGCTCCTACATCTTCTAGACAATCGGCTAACAGATGGCGGTGAGGTTGTCAGCCTTACGCGCCAGCAGGCCGCCCTTTACCCCCAGGAAGATTCGTGGTACTTATTTCTGTTGGAGGCTGAGTCAACTCTAGGGCCATAGTGCAGCTGGAAGGAATAGGTCAATTGAAGAATCCAATGACCTCGTTGGAAATCGAACCCACGAACTTCCGGCTTTTAGCACAGTGCCTCAACCAACTACGATACGACATGCCTCACATTTAAAATGGTGCAAAATGGATACAAATTGTACAGCTCGTTCTTTCTTTAATTCTGAAATCCCTGAAGAAGTTTGGAGTTAATTCACTACCCTGTCCTGAAGTTACTGCACTTTTAATTTTTACTAAATTTACACGTGATCTTATGGAAGTTCGTCATGTCGTACATTATAGTAGATGAAAAACGTGTGAAATGGTTATCCTGGCTTTAAAAATTGTTTATGCTTACAATTTCCGCCTTTAGGAATAATGTTGCAAAATTACATTTTCTTTTACTATGCCGTTACGGAGAAATTAATAATAATGTATTGAAATTTTTACTCGATTTGCATGCTAATCGATGTAGAAGTTCAGCAACGTTGGAAACGGTTACAGAATAGCGAAGAAGAAACTACAGCGAGTTTTCTGCTGAGCGAGTCTTTTCTCATGTACTTATAGTCACTATTCTTCCTTTCCAACAATAAGTTGCTACTGGTATTGTGATGCAAGAAAAACACAATGTAGCAAAGAGAAATGTAGCTACCATTAACCAGCAGCTGTACAACGCAACTAAAGTTTCAGCTGTGGCGTTGGTCCGCTCATGTGGTACCACTGAACTGTGCAAGGCAGCCAACTTATGGAAAACTACAGTGTTGTCAAGTTTAATTCTTCTCGGGGTATTTTAATAATCGAAATGAATTAATTACACAGTTTTCACAAATATAATAACCATTTTATTTAATTAAAACTCGATTTACTACTTTGTATAAGAATACTTTAATTTAAATCCAAGAGTTCCTTTGTCTGGTTCGATTGAGAGAGTATTCACTCTCAAACGTTTTATTATCATGAGTTACACAAATAATAACTGTCAAAAAAAAAGTAAAGCTATCCCTGTAACAGGTCGTGAAGGCGCATAGGGTTGTGAGACGCTGAGTGTCCCACACTATCTAGACAATCGGCTCAAAAATGGCGGTAAGGTTGTCAGCCTTACGCGCCGGCCGCGCTTTACTCCCCAGGAAAATTATTTAATTAATTCCTGGTACTCATTTCTGTTAGAGGCTGAGTAAGCCCCAGGGTCTTGTGCGGCTGGAAGTATTAGATCAACTGAAAGAAATCCAATGACCTCATCGGGACTTGAACCTGCGACCTTCCGGCTTGTAGCATAGCCCCTCAACAAAGATATCTGTGGCAAAAGAATGATAAAAAGAAAAAAAAACACTCCCACATTAACATTTATGACCCTATAACTTACGTATTTAATTCACACAAAGTGCAGATATTCGTTAAATTGAAATTTAAGCTACTTTTATCTAAGACCGTAACTCATATACATCCTTAAATAACATCAGATGGACGGTTCAGTTCCCGGTAGGGTCCGCACCGGCTCTGGAACCCTCCCGGTCTCACATCCAATGGGTACCGGCGACTTTCCCTGGGGTAAAGCGACCGGGGCGTCAAAATGACGACTTACCGCCATCTACTGCCGAGGGTAAGAACTGCGGAACTATACCTCCACTCCTCCATATATTTTCGTGGCTTGATCCTTAATTAAGCTCAGGGATAACTTATAGCAGTATGTAAATTTATTTTTAAGTGGCGCCACCGTCCCTTGACGGCTTGGGAAATGTCCAGAGCAGTATCGTGAGTCAGGTTAAATACCGGCCAGTCTGCTCATGGCAAGTCGACGTGAATTATCGGAGTTTGTACGGGGCACGACAATGGGTGCCAGGCGATGGGACATTCCATTTCCGAAGTTGTGCGGTCATTCAACATTCCTCGATCCACGGTGTCACGTGTGTACCGGGTATACCTTGTGCAAGGCATTTCCACCCACCGTGGACAACGCAGTGGCCGACCACGGGAGCTTAATGATCGTGACCAGCGGCGTCTAGCTAGAATTGTCCGTGGTAACAGACAAGCAACACTGGCTGAAATCACATCCACATTCAATGCAGGAGGTACCAGACGCATATGCAGCAGGTCAGTGCAGCGTTCCTTAGCTTCCATGGGATATGGGAGCAGAAGACCGACCAGAGTGCCTCTGTTAACACCACGACACCGGACACAGCGCCTCACCTGGGCTTGTGACGTCGCTAATTGGACCCTGGAGGATTGGCAAAATGTGGCGTGGTCCGATGAGTCACGGTACCAGTTGTTTCGGGCGGATGGTAGGGTTCGAGTGTGGCGCAGATCCCATGAGGCCATGGACCCCAGTTATCAACAAGGCACCGTGCAGGCTGGTGGTGATTCCCTACTGGTGTGGGGTGTGTCATTGACCGGTGACCGCTACGTTACACTGCTTGGTGACCATTTGCAACCCTTCATGGACTTCATCTACCCCAACAGCGATGGGATATTCCAGCAGGACAATGCACCGTGTCGGAGTTGTCCAGAATTGGTTCAAGGAGCATTCTGGAGAGTTCCGACGAATGGTGTGGCCTCCACGTTCGCCCGACATGAGCCGAATCGAGCATTTATTGGACGTGGTGGAGAGGTCCATTCGCACCCAAAATCCTGCACCTACAAATAGCAGGGAGCTGTGGGCGGCTATCCAGACGGCATGGCTCAACATCTCTCCAGAGGTCTTCCGTCCACTTGTGGAATCGATGCCACGTCGAGTTGCTGCACTTCGCCGGGCTAGAGGGGGTCCTACACGATACTAGGTACCTATCCCATGACTTTTGGTACTTCAGTGTATATATATCAATAGGAGAAGTCAAGTCCCAAGTGTAAAAATATCTATAATGCTGCAGTTTTACAATGAGTTGTGTATTTTCAAGAGTTACCAGAGCTACGGCCATTGACAGCCTACTTACACCTTAAGTGTAAACCAAGTCTGCTGCTGAAACACAATTCATATAACGTAAGCGCAGCTTAGCTTAGCTTAGCAGAGATTATTACGCGCAATAAAGTGACGATATTGTAACATTTTTCAGTACAGTGCAATAGTAATTTTCGCTTGTAAGTTAGAAATATCTCCATTATTACTGACTTCAATTTTAACGGGAATTCAGTGACAGGTTTTAAACACGTAAGAAAAGTAAAACTATCCCTGTAACAGGCCGTGGAGGCACATAGTGTTGTGAGACGTCGAGGCTTCCATATTCTCTGGACAATCGGCTCACAGATGGCGGTAAGGTCAGCCTCATGCGCCTCCCGGCCTTCCTTTGCCCCAAGACATATTCCTGGTACTCATTTTTGATAGAAGCTGAGTCGGCCCGAGGGCCATAGTGCTGCTGGAAGGATTAGGTAGATTGAATAATGCAGTGACCTCATCGGGAATCGAACCCGCGCCCTTCCGGCTTGTAGCATAATGCCTCAACCAACGACGCTACCGCGTGCCCGTCAAGTTAAACATCGATGTGCAAAATACAATCCATGATAAAGACAACGGATTCTATAGTTGTTTATTTAACGACACTGTCAGTATGGAGACATAGTATGACGCTGGATGATGGAGTGAGTGACGAATCGAAAAGGACTTGGAAGGAAGTGGTCGAAGCCTAATCGGGGTACTATACCGGAATTTGCCTGGAGGATTGAAGGGAACTAGAAGTAACCTCAGGCAGGATAGCCGCTGTCTGGCTGAGATTTGGAGTCTGTAATTTAGTGAGACCGTTATAATTCCTGTGTTAGAATCCGTTGCCAGGAAACGGATGGTGGAGACAGTAATAGACTGAAGACACTAGTCTGTGTGGGTCAGTGACCTGTAAAATGTGGAAATAACGATAGCGTTATAGTTGTAGTACGACCTATAAGTGGTCAATAAATCCATTAATCCAAAAGCCCCTTTATAGCGACGCACACTCACAAAACGTGACAGTTTCTTCAAAATATTATGAGTTCGTCCTACATTTTGGTAACGAGACATGAGCAAGGGTCTACATTTTTGCTTAGAACATTTGTGATTTTGTGAAACAAATTTACATCAGAGGAATATGAGATATTATATTGTTGAGGGGGCCCCGAGATAGAAATGTGGAGAACAAATTTTTTAACTAAATAGTGGCATCACTTAAGTGAGGAATTATTATATATTAGATAATAAGTTGTACAAACAGGACACAGATAAAAATACTCGTATATGGGGAAATATTTAGACGGAGTTAAGCGCAAATGAGAAAATAAAGTTAAATAAAATAATAAACTGTAGAAATTAAAGACAAATTGAAAATGGATTATAGACATGAAGGAGACTGTACACCACAATAGTCAGTTGTTAAATAGTGTACAGTTTCATACAATTATGTTGAATGAACTCAACTACGTCAAAGGGATAGACCACACGCTGATGTGCCCCATTCAATTCTGTTTTTACTTTGTTCTGTTTATGACTTTTTTTTTCCCCCTTGGCACTACAGCCCCAGTGGGCCTAGGCGTACCTCCATGAACTTCTCCATTCACTTCGGTTTTTCTAGATCTTACACATTCGGTAGGACTCCTTGGGCGGGTGATCAGCTCGTCGCAAGGCATCTACCTGTACACAAACACAGAAAAACGCACATGCACAAACTAAACATCCATGCCCTGAGTGGGATTCGAACCCACGATCCCGGTTTCCAAGCGAGCGAAGACAGTGCATGCCTTAGACCGCTCGGACTTTACTCTTGACATATTCTAATGCAAAGCTGCAAAGGGTCTTGTTTCAGACCGTTGTAAGTAGGAAATATGACAAGAAAATATGAGATTTGAGTAAAGGCAAAATTTCCCCTGTGCCCAACTGACTAAGCACTACGCTATGAAGACGTATGGGGGAGTTTATATATAAAGCCACATATTCATGACCTCGGCACTAGTTGGAGGTGAGTTGTCAGCTTCACATCCCGGCCGATTTACCCCCATGGAAAAAGCTCCCAGACTGCAGACTACAACCACCTGCTCACGCTGGTTAATCGCTCTCCGATTTCTTATACCCTGAGGATAGGGGCGATACGTACCTCCGAAACGTCGGTTAACACAATATCTACACGTTCCCCACATCCCAGAAGACGGCATTCTTTAAATTATAGTAATAAATTATGACGTTTCTATAGTAAACGAATCATAGTTTCTGCCGCCATATGCAAATTGCTGCTGTACGTACTGCTGCGTTGTACTCTCATTCTTTCTGCAGCCATGTGATTATGACGCACATCTGGTTAGTATATGATTTATTACGTTAAAATCTACATTACTGATCTCCAATAATTTTATCTGTGAATTGAGTTACGTTTGACAGCAAATATCTGGATAAACAATAACTTCATGTAAATCCCAAATTCCGAAAGAGATCCAAATGATCAATATACTATAAAGTTATTATAAATTTTGGAACTTGTTCGTATGATGTAATTAATATTAGTTATATCAAATCTTGTAACTCTGCTGGGCATAATACTTCAGTATAAACAGTATATTTTTGTACAGTGATTGTCTGAAATCTTATATAGCTTTTCTTGCTTTTATAGAAGACACAAGTAAAATTTTCTTTTTCGTTTCCTTATATAACCTTGTCTGTTCCTTAAATACATTTCCCTTCATGTCTAATGTATGCTCTAAATACCTCCAAACATAAGTTAATACGTTGTCACCATGTTGGAATATCTTTCCTGCTACAGAAACTTCATCTTTATACAAATTTCAACACTTAGTAAAAGCATATCCTAACGTTAGTATAAAGGTATAAAGTACCATAACGAGGATGTATCATTTTCAGAACAGAGATGCTTTTCAGTGACCTCTCTGAAGAAGGATTTGCATCTCATTTTTGTAAGTTGTCTATCTATCCATCTCTAACACTACAGTCCTTTGTAGAGCCTTGACCACTTTTCAGTTTCTTAATCCTATACACAGTCGGTAGGGCTCCCTGAACAGGGGATCAGACTGTCGCAAGTTCGCTACCTACTCACAGGACAACACAAACACAGAATAAACGCACACAGACATCCATACCTCAAGTGGGATTCGAACCCACAAGCGAAACTTTCGAACGGGCGAAGATAGTTGATGCCACTGTAAAGGTGTTATATAGCGCTAGAAAGTTATTTCGTGTTAACTGGTAGGCATTTAATTATCAGTGTAAATATACTTAGTGAATCATGTCGTATTCACGTATTAATCAGGTTTTAATTAATTACGTAAATTATTTACCTTATGTAAACCTCGAAGGAACAGAAAGGTGCAGTCAGTGTGCCTCACGACTGGGCTGGGCTGCGCTGGACTGGTATCTTTATGCCTCGCCGCACCGAACGTTCAGCATAGGTTGAGCGTGTTTATGAAACTAGTACGTACGATATTTTCATGTTTACAAATGTGTACGTGGGGTTAGAGCAAAGCCACAAATAAATTTCCCTTCTTCACATGTTCCCGCGTCTTAAGATAGAAATTTTATTCCTTAATGTTTTCATTGTTATAAGGTAAATTTGTCCGTGTACTTAATCACCGTATTACTTCGAATTCAAGATACACACACTTCACATTTTTTGCTGTTGAAAATTTGAGTTGCGTCTTAGGCCGAGGGCACATAAAAAAGGAAACTGGCAACCGCAAATTCCTAGAAATGTCGCAAATTTCAAGCAGGCAACTGGTTTCCGGACTAGCAGGCGCACACTGAGGAAACTTATGTTCGAGTAGTTACTCACATCATCTTAAAAGTGTGTATCTTCGTCCGACGTAATGCATGGTTGTATTTTTTAATTTCGTGCACTTACCTTCTGCAGTGGAAGATAATAATACTGATCCTGCCATAATTTGGCGGTAGTTGAGACCGGTTGAGACGGCGTGAGAAGAGAGGACGACGACCGTAAGGAAAATATTGGGATGTTAATTAATTTGTGCCACAGTTTTAACAAGACTATATACGTGACTGTATAAGTTGTAATTAAGACAGAATTATATGAGAAATAAATGAAATATTAATGCAACAGGATGGTTACATACAATATTAGGAAAAGAAAACATTGTGTGCATCCGTTCTTCTGTGACAACTTAAACTGAAGTGCTTATATTGTTTCGAAAGAACTTAACCAGGATCCGACTCCTTCGTTTCATGAGAAATACTTTCCACAGCCAAATCTATTTTTCCCTGCCTAGTATAATCTGCCATATATATATATATACAGTAAAACTTTGTTATAGCAACATCGGTTTCTGCGACACCTTGTCTATTGCATCAAATATTCAATGGTACGAACTAATTCCTCATAAAGCAACTGTTTTTATACCTTGCTTAGTACGACATGCACAAATGCATCAACCTCGTATGTAACGTCATTTTCATTCCTGAATTTCTCTGATATGGACATTGAACGTAATTTAGAAAGTGTGTATTGGGCAAGTAACAGGAAACAGATGAAGATAACTGATTACTGTACTCGTATCTAGGTACAGTAAGGCACAACAATTGATGTAATCTACTGTAATTTGGTGAGTAGGCCTACCTTTAATATACAGTATTAGTGCGGTGTGTATTGTCAGTGAAAAGCGCTGTAATATGTCTTTGATATTACACATTTGGGCAATTCCACGTTAATGTTACGTTAGTCTGTACTTAACTACGTATTTCACTAAAAAATGCAACATTTTAACTCGGTTTTTGGTAGATTTTTACGTGACTAACATAAGGCTACTGTGGAAGTGCCCATTTCGGTTACAACGACATTCGTTTATAACGACACTATTTTTAGGTCCCTTTGATGACGTTATAACCAAGTTCTACTGTATATATATACACTAGTCTCTTGCTCAGTTAACTGCACAAAATCAAAATTAACAGTTTCGTCAATCTTCCGTGCCATCTTAGGAAACAAATGAATCACTGAAGCGCGTTATTGAACACGTGACACTAGGAAACTTCGCGGCAATGCAAGTGTGAGAAGACTGGCACGCTCCGTTAACTAGAAGTTGATTTTCTCAGTCTCTTCGCGAGTTGCGTTGCCGTTTCTTCATTTTGCCCTTCTCCATTTGTAACATTGGTTCAACTCAAGGTGATAACAGTTCTCGGAAATTTAGGTTTCCAGTTTCCTTGGTGCGCCCCAGCCCTGAAATTTGAGGAATTATTTACCTGTCTGCAGACTGTTCACGGGATAGCCTGGAAAGAACCTAACGTAAATACGTTCGGAGTGGTCCTCAAACCAAATAATCCCCCCCCCCCC
>NW_019742555.1:105874-115362 GCF_002891405.2 Cryptotermes secundus | reverse complement strand
CTGCAAAGGTGTAATAGTGTGTGTGAAATGTTCGTGCACATTGAAGTCTCAACCGCTCTGAGAAATTAAATGAAAAAAGGTAAAGCTGTCCTGCTTAATTAAGCGTCATTTTGCTAGGCAACGGCTCGGTAAACATGTTCCCGCGGCACTGAATCCACACGCAACAATGTAAGACTTTTTGACGACCGTTTTCTATGTTGTCCGTGTGCGTATCAAAGGAATGTAGACAATTAGCTCTTGTTAAACATATGTACGATATTCAGGAAGTAAAGAAATTCGAGATTTGAGGTTCTCACTGGGTAACTCCTCTAGGATCTGACGCCGTGTAATCTGGTAACGATGTTTCGGAGAATTATGTCGCCCATCTGTTTCGAGGGCAGAACAGTTCCTGATGAGGGAGAGCAACTAATTTCTCATAAATTCTATGTCACGAGCACGATAAAGAAATTTCAGCAAACATATTTCTATATTATTCAAAAATATATTGGAGTTTATGAACACCAATTTCTCAGTGATTTATCTTAATAGGATTTAATATTCTTACACTACAATCTATTTTCGAAGAGTCATCAGTTAAGCCCAAGGACAGCTCTACCTCTTTTACTTTAAATATATTCATGATATACGACTAGAAGTGACAGTTTTATTGATAAATACTTTATTTAATAAGACATATGAATATTTAATATCCTTTGATTTAAAAAAATAAGTATAGTAATAATATTTAAATAATTAATAAAATACATCTTCATAATTATATCAATTACCAAATTAACGCAGTTTGAATTAACTTTATGCAGAGTATCCTGTCCACTCAAGGACTGCTGCCTTATCGTAGTGGGGGGATTTTCTCATCCAAATGATCCGGAGAGTTATGCTGGCGGGGGCGTAAGCTCCTGGTAGAGTCACCCATGTCACGTATTTGCACGTTCATTTTCAATATATTATCTTCGGCACACATCAGGGCGAACTGATAATTGAAACTCTCCAAGTTGTCACAGCTAGTAAGTTGGTTGAAATCGATTATATAGTTTCGCATCGCAGATATGACCTCCAGGTTCGCGATTCGTACCCTGTAAGTGAACTTAGGGGTCTTCTCCTCGAGCCCAACGTGAAACACACATGTGTAAAGCGTACTGTCTCTGACTGTACACACGTGAACAAATACTTCATCACAAAATAATATTGGTCTACACCAATTAGAAGTAGTTTCCTTTCCAAAGTTTGTCAGTGAGGTTATGCTATTCTCAGTTTCTCGATGCAGAGATTTTCTATGGACAGTAACCAGGTGTTTAATCAAGCCGTTTAAGAGATATTCCGTGGTACAATTCTGCACTAGGCATTTGTAAGGGCGCCATTGGCATTTCGCTTCATGTTCCATGATATTAACCAACGTAAACGCCTTGTTGCAGCCAAATTTACGGTTCCTACATGCAACTTTAAGTTTGCCTGTTACAGACTCCAGTGCTAGGTTTCTCGTTTGCATGAAGGCTGATCTGCAGAGTGGACATTTCTCCAGTTGTGCTTTGCACTTCCCGCACACGTTGTGACCGTTCGTGCACAGTACTATAGGCTGTCGAAAATACTCCAAGCACACAGGACATTCGAGTTCCTTCAGAAGCTCCTTTGTCAGGGTCGCCATCGTATATAGATTTCCAGCCCTCACCAGCTTGTCCCAAAAATAGCTGAGGACTCTGGAAATTGAAGCAAGAATAGTGTGAGCTTATATGAGTTGACAGAACTGTCCGGTGTTCTCGATATATTGCTAATGTTTGTACTCTCTTATCGATAATTTCTCTAATCCTATAGAAACTGCTGAAGAGAGAGACACAGGGACTGAACAGAACGGGTGTTCTCAACCCATGCACCGCGAGCTTTTTTCAAGTGGTTCCCGAGGGAGTGAAAAGGAAAAAAATATATATTCATTCATTCATCTGTAATCTGTCAAGACGACAGGTCCACAGTCTCTTCCAAAACAGTTCCTCCACTTGATGCGATCTATAAATTTTAAAAAATAGGTAACGGTGCCCCTGTGTTTAATTAATTAAGAACTGCGACATAAAGACCTTTTGGGGAGTGGAGCTACAGTTCCACAATTCTTGACTTCGGCACAAGATGGAAGTGAGTGGTTACCTTCCCGGTAAGCTCCCGGTATCCATTGGATAGAAGACTGGATGGGCCCCAGGGTCAGCCTTGGCGCCCAGGACAAAATAAGAATCTTACCCTTACCGGGAATTGAACCCCGGCTGTCTAGCCCGTTGGTATACCGACTAAGCTATACCGACTCACAAAATTAAAATTAATAATTGCTAACATAATTCCCCGAACAGCCTAAAAGTTCTTCCTTTGTTTTGTGTGTTCACTTTCCATCCTCGCTTCTTCTTCAAGGACTGTGATCCCTTTTCTGGCCAAAAAATCGCGCACGACCTTCGATTTGTGGGGTGGGGCATTGTCGTGCAGGAGCGACCAGGAAACTTTCTGTCGATAGTCAGCTCGAATTCGACGAATTCTCGCCCACAAACGATTGAGAACTCCGAGATAATAATCAGAATTAATTGTCTGACCTAGCAGAAATTCCTTGTGAATGGTTCCTTTGGAATCGAAGAAAACGGTTAGCAGTGTCTTTGCTCGACTCTTTTGCATGCGCACTTTCTTTGGTTTCGGCTTCTTTGGGCTCAACCACGCTGCACTCTGCCGCTTTGTGAGAGTATCATATTGAAAACACAATGTCTCTATAACAATTTTTTCATGTATAGTCGTTCCTGCAATATTATGGTTCTTCGTCAGGAATTTAAGACGTTATAATGTTGGTATACTGATGGAAGGAATTTATGAAGTGCTCCGTTGAGATTGACTCAGCTGGCATGGAACACATACCGAGTTTCATGATGATCGGTTCAGGGATTTAAGTGATATTAAGTTTGTTACTTCAACAATACGGAAGACTGCAATGTTGGTATTACTGATCGATGGGATTTATCAATTAAGCCATTAAGATGGGCTCACGTTTCGTGACATATATGCTAAGTTCATAACGATTGGCTCAGAAATTCAAAAGCGATTACACACACAGCAAGGAGATCTCATAAGCCTACTTTTATTTTTCTTTTCAAAATAAGAAAGGCTAATAATTACTAATGTTATCATTAATTTGCATACTAGAGAAATTACTAAAACTCACATGTAAGTCTCCTTTGGTTTCACACTGGTTGCACCAAAGAGGAGAAGGCCGTGGATTCACTACGTAACTTTGCGTAGAAACTGTCCATTGTTCGTTTTTTGACTAACTCTCACTGACTGCTATAGGTAAAGGCGCCTCTACATCAGTCGTGCTCGTGCTCGCCAGGCTTGTGCTCATCGGGAGACTCGTCTGACTTTTACTTGTGCCCGTAAATCTTCGTCCACACTACTTCAGTTTCTCGCCAGGCTTCGGCGCGTGAGGATCCGTATATTTACTCGTAGTGTGTATAGGCTGTAGTCGTATTTTAATTTATTGGCTATAGTTTTTAAATTAAGAATTAAAAATTTGCCTGTCTCGTGACGTCATATCATCCACATTACTCCTGAGCATAGCGAGTCACACGAGCACGAGTAATGTGGACGCGCCTTAACTCATCGTCTCAGTTCTCTCCTCATCCCCACTGAGTCAACCGTTTGCTATCTCTAACCCTCTCGGTCAAGGTCAAAGTCAAGGTTACGTTACGACCGACGATCTGTTGGCCAGTCTGTCTTGGTGTGAAGCCCCCGTCTAGGGCCCAAGACGAGATTTCTGTGACTGTCATACTGTTGCGAGACTTCTTGGAAATATTCGTAACAAGCTTATTTTTAAGGTGAACAGTTGTTAGCCCCACGCCCAAACACCAAGCTGGAGGACAACCCCTTGTCTTCTCCATCCGCAACCTGAGGACGCGCCATGCCGTGGTGACAAGGGGCCCATCTAACATGGTTCTTTGTAATTTGTGCTCTTCTCCAAGTATAATTAGAATGATGAAGTGAAGGGGGTTCAGACGGGCAGGGCATGTAGCACAAATGGGGAGAGGAGGAATGCATATAGGATATTGGTGGGAAATCCGGAAGGAAGGAGACCGCTTGGAAGACCAAGACTTAGGTGGGTGGACAATGTTAAAATGGATCTTAAAGGGATAGGATTGGATGATATGGATTGCATCGATCTGGCTAAGGATAGGGACCAGTGGAGGGCTCTTGTGAACACGGTAATGAACATTCAGGGTCCATAAAATGCTGTGAAGTTCTTGAGTAGCTGCACAATTGGCGGCTCCTCAAGAAGGGCTCAGCTCTATGAGTGAGTCATAAAGTTTCCGGTTTGTTTCTGTGGGGCGCCCTCTTTGACGAGAGGACGGGCCTGTCGTTTACACTTGCTGCTTGCCCTCGCCAGCGTAGTCATTCTGGGGTTCGAGTCTGGCAGGACTCATGACCACATTTTACAGTCTCAGATTCGAGACTCCCTCAACCTGGGGGTGCCAGGTTCTCGTATTTATATTCTCCAGGAACAGGGTGGCCGAGTTTCACCCCATGAACTGGGTTCTCTTTTCGTCGCCTTCTACGACTCGCAAGGCTCACCCCGTCTGTACTTATATAACTGCGGAGAGGACTGAACAGAAAACGCCGCTTCGAGCAGTTCCTATATTGTTACGCGATATTCTAAAGTCGCTGTTGCCTAGTGATGATCAGGGGATTGTTTGCATTGAGCCGTGCTTCGGTTGCGTGGAAGCGTGTATCCCGACCGTTGCCTTGTAATGGCCGTATCTTCCTGGTCTGCTATTCAGACTTTCAGCGTTCATCTTACAATATCCACATAAACCAAATTTTCCAAAATTGTAAATGTAATTTCGATTTCAACCCGATACTGTTCTTTACCCTTTATCTCGTTTAGTTTTTTTTGGGTTAACCTCTCCATATCAAAATTTGTCTCTTTTACTTACTTCCAGTCTCGCCCGCGCCATATCTCAAGCGATTAGTCGCTGGCTTCCCACCGCGGCTGGGGCATGTTTTCTCCGACTACTTCGGTTTCCCCTGCCAATCTTCATTCCATCAATTCCTTCACTATCACCCTCACCTATCATCTGGGGCCAGTACGATAGGCCAGAAGTGGCCGCAGTACAAGGGACTTAGTCCCACCCCACTAACAATAAAAAATACTTCCAGTCTCTCCCTAACTTTTACCACCACCAGACAGGGGTCAGTATCACAATCTTCTGCCCCGAACGATCGGACATCAAGTATACTTGAGGCTGGGAGTGCGTGTTTCCGTCAGATGTCCAAGTAGATTTATGAATGTTACGATGTGCGAACGTTGTACTTCGACGATCAGATTTCCGGAAATGGCAAAGGTTACTACCCTAATCACATTATCATTATCGTATAATCCTTGTCCCGTGATTTTATTTCAAAATATCTTCTCTACCTACATTGACATTGAAATTTCCTTACAGAATTTGCATGTGGTATTTAGGGAATTTATCGAACACAGATCTTGTTGCGCATAGAAATGTTCATGTCGTTGTTTCCATCCTCAGTTGGGGCATGAACATTCCGAACGATGTCATCACACCAGCGACCTCTTAGTATTATGTAAAGAAAAATAAATCTATCCTTGTAACAGGCCCTGAAGCCCACAAAGTTGTGGGATATCGAGGGTCCCACATTTTCTCTAGACAATCGGCTCACAGATGGCGGTAAGGTTGTCAGCCTTACACGCCGGCCACTATTTACCCACCAGGAAGATTCCTGGTACTCATTTCTGTTAGAAGCTGAGTTGAGCCTAGGGCCATGGTGCGGCTGGAAGGATTAGTGTCAACTGAAAAATCCACCTCATTGGGACTCGAACCCACGACCTTCGGCTTGTAGCATGGTGCCTCAACCAACTGCCCTACTGCGTGCCCCCTGTATTATGTACATCATTCGGACACTAACAAACTCTAGACCCCTGGCTACAGATTACTTTAAGTACGAAATATCTGTACTATCATATCAGTAAATATCATTTACTATTCGTCTGATAGTTAACTAATTCCCAGGAGCTTTGAACTTGTTTAGAAGCGGGCAGTCGCTCAACCTGTCAAGAACTTCCCAACACTTTGCGGAACCCGAAGATTCATTACCGTGTTCACAATAGGCTTCCCCTGGTCTCTATCGTGAGCCAGATCAATCCAGCCCATATCCCCCGTTCACTATTCATGCTTTATGCCGTGCCCATCTCATCCTCCTTGACTTGATCATTCTAATTTTACTTGGCGAAGACTAAAAGTTATGAAGCTCCTCATTATGCAGTTTTATCCAACCTCCTGTCACATTCATTGCTCATCAGTGCTAATACGAGGGCAAATCGAAAAGTCTTTGCTCCTATTTTTTTTCCAGCCACAATAATACACATACATGGAAATCAAAATAAATCAAAATACAGGCAGTGTTCTAAGTACCTTTGACTATATTAACGTTAGTATAAAGGTATAAAGTACCATAACGAGGATGTATCATTTTCAGAACAGAGATGCCTTTCAGTGTCCTCTCTGAAGAAGGATTTGCTTATCATTTTTGTATATCTATCTATCTATAGCACTACAGTCCTTTGTAGAGCCTTGACCACTTTTCAGTTTCTTAATCCTATACACAGTCGGTAGGGCTCCCTGAACAGGGGATCAGACTGTCGCAAGGTTGCTACCTACTCACAGGCCAACACAAACACAGAATAAACGCACACAGACATCCATGCCTCAAGTGGGATTCGAACCCACAAGATAGTTCATGCCCTAGACCGCGCGGCCACTGTAAAGGTGTTATATAGCGCTAGAAAGTTATTTCGTGTTAACTGGTAGGCATTTAATTTTCAGTGTAAATATATACTAAGTGAATCATGTCGTATGCACGTATTAATGAGGTTTTAATTAATTACATAAAATTATTTACCTTATGTAAACCTCGAAGGAGCAGAAAGATGCAGTCAGTGTGCGCTGACCGGCTGGGCTCTGCTGGACTTGTCGTGTAATAAGACCTCGAGGCTTATTCTTGCAACGTCACTTTACTGCTCAGTGACGTAAGTACAACACAAAATGTTGAAGAAGTCGCTGCACCGTCGGTCCTTTCGTGTTATCAACTCGCACTAGACTGCAGAACTGTTCATCTCTCTGTGATGGCTAACCACTGGATTCTGTCAACACCACTCAGTATATTTCCTTATATAACCTAGAGTCGGACCTATAGAAAACAAATCACTGCAGGCTTTGCCTACCACCGGCTATTTATTTTGCAGTTGCTAGGCAGCGAATGGTTTCTAGCTTCCAGTTGGCTAGCACACGTCACATATTGTTGTAGACCTTACATAGCAACGACTGTTTATTCGCCGTTGCTAAGCAATGGTACCTGAGCTGTCACTGTATCATTTGCTCGATTGTGGGCAGTTCCCACACTTCATTCAGCAATACGTTCCCAGGCAACGAACCTTAAATGAAGGTTATCCCCTGGTCTCTTTATGCCTCGCCGCACCGAACGTTCAGCATAGGTTGAGTGTGTTTATGAAACTTGTACGTAGGATATTTTCATGTTTACAGATGTGTACGTCGGGGTTAGAGCAAAGCCACAAACAAATTTCCCTTCTTCACATGTTCCCGCGTCTTGAGATAGAAATTTTATTCCTTAATGTTTTCATTGTTATAAGGTAAATTTGTCCGTGTGCTTAATCACCGTATTACTTCGAATTCAAGACACACACACTTCGCATTTTTTGCTGTTGAAAACTTGAGTTGCGTCTTAAGCCGAGGGCACATAAAAAAGGAAACTGGCAACCGCAAATTCCTAGAAATGAGGCGCACACTGAGGAAACTTATGTTTGAGTAGTTACTCACATCATCTTAAGTGTTGACGCTGATCATTCTGAGCCCTTATTTATTTGGATGATTATAGATGACCATGAAATTTATTTCTAATTAATTCTCGGTAATTTTAATTTCAAAAGTTTTATGTTTCGATATTACTGGAACTTTATTGTGATCTATAATATCGTATTTCATTGTCTGGGACGTGCAATACAGTGTTTATGTTCAAATTTCTAGATTCTGGCAGGACCAAGGAGTCCGGAGTTCTGACATTTACGAGCAGTCATAAATTTAGCTCTGGTACAAGGAACCAGACGCGCCTAAAGGGAAAGTCAATGAGAAGGACAGGTCAGAACTTGTTACAGTTGCCTGTGAATGAGGGCCAGTATGATCGAGTTGCCTCGTTCAAGCTTCCTTACGGAAGATGGAATGAAATATATATGTCCACACCATGGAGAATTCGAATTCTTTCGAATTCCCGGCGTGGGGTATGCAAGCCATTCCACAAAAGGAGACTTTCACCATATTCCGAAGTGAACGGACGTGACCCTTGCACGCTCCGAGACATAGCTTGCAGATAGTGTAAATGTTATAATTGAAAGCATAAGGATACATTAAATCAACAGTGTGGTTTGGAGAAAAATAAGTGAATAAACGTCAATTGGATCAACTCCCAGAATACCACTTGCTTCGGCATCGCTATCCTGAGTCTCATGCAAACCGACCCAGCTAGTTTCCCGTACCTATACCGACCTTCCTTAGTTTGATCTATGAGGACAAATTGCAGTGGCCATCATACACTGTTCTAAGGTAGAAACAGGTGTAGCAGGGATAGCACCATTCCGACTGAGCTGATATAAAAAGGCGGGTTGGAAAAGAGCGGTGTTAGTGTGTTTCTTCGTCCGACGTAATGCATGGTTGTAATTTTTAATTTCGTGCACTTACCTTCGGCAGTGTGAGATAATAATACTGATCATGTCATAATTTGGCAGTAGTTGAGACCGGTTGAGACGGCGTGAGAAGAGAGGACGACGACCATCAGGAAAATATTGGGATGTTAATTAATTTGTTTGAATTTAGGTCAAATTATTTTAAACATGAATTATCCCGTTCACACGCGGTACGAAATTTTGACATTCAATGCGACAACTTTAACAAGACTATATAGGAGACCATATAAGTTGTATTTAAGACAGAATTATATGTGAAATAAATGATATATTAACGCAACAGGAAGGTTAAATACAATATTAGGAAAAGAAGACATTGGGTGCATCCGTTCTTCTGTGACAGTTTAAACTTAAGCGCTTATATTGTTTCGAAAGAACTTAACCAGGATCCGACTCCTTCGTTTCATGAGAAATACTTTCCATAGCCAAATCTATTTTGACCTGCCTAGCCTGGAAAGAACCTAACGTAAATACCGTATTTACGCATGTATAGGCCGCACATTTTTTGCCAAAAATTCAAGAGGAAAACTGGGGTGCGGCTTATATTCGAAATCACACTTCATTTAAAAAAAATTATATTCATAATTAGTAATACAGGGTGTAATACTCCTGAAATAATATTCCAAGAAAATTATTTTTTCTATAATTTCTGTCTGAAAATTGTGCTGCGGCCTATACACGCACGCGGCCTATACATGCGTAAATA